>NW_024037197.1:0-107837 GCF_015832195.1 Motacilla alba alba | reverse complement strand
CGTTCCTGGTCTCAGTTTGCAGAGCTTCGTGAGCACTCTCAAAGCAGCCCGAGTTGGCACAGGTGGCAGCTTGTCCCTGGGCAGCATCTTGATATTCGTGGAAATCCTTCTGCCAGCCTGCCCCTAAGGAACAAGGGCCTACCTGGTACTGACAAAGTCTTCTGCCCGTGGAAACAAAACCCACCACCCCATGTTCCTTGTCTCAGTTTGAAGGACTCCGTGGGCACTCTCAAAGCAGCCCGAGTTGGCACAGGTGGCAGCTTGTCCCTGGGCGGCATCTTGATATTCGTGGAAATCCTTCTGCCAGCCTGCCCCGAAGGGCCGAGGGTTTGCCTGGTACTGCAAATGCTTCTGCCCGGGGAAACAAAACCCACAAACCCACGTTCCTGGTCTCAGTTTGCAGAGCTCCGTGGGCACTCTCAAAGCAGCCCGTGTTGGCACAGGTGGCAGCTTGTCCCTGGGCAGCATCTTGATATTCATGGAAATCCTGCTGCCAGCCTGCCCCTAAGGAAGAAGGGCCTACCTTGTACAGACAAATACTTCTGCTCGGGAAAACAAAACTCAGCACCCCTCGTTCCTGTATTCTGTTTGCAAAGCTCCATGGGCACTCTCAAAGCAGCGCGAGTTGGCACAGGTGGCAGCTTGTCCCTGCGCGGCAACTAGATATTCGTGGAAATCCTGGTGCCAGCCTGCCCTTAAGGGCCGAAGGCCTACCTGGTACTGACAAATGCTTCTGCCTGGGAAAACAAAACGCTTCATCCCACGTTCCTTGTCTCAGTTTGAAGAGTTCTGTGGGCACTCTCAAAGCAGCGCGAGTTGGCACAGGTGGCAGCTTGTCCCTGGGCGTCATCTTGATATTCGTGGAAATCCCTCTGCCAGTCTGCCCCTAAGGGAGCGAGCCTACCTGGCGCTGACAAAGGCTTTTGCCCGTGGAAACAAAACCCACCACCCCCGTTCCTGGTCTCAGTTGGAAAAGATCCGTGGGTACTCTCAAAGCAGCCCGAGTTGCCACAGGTGGCAGCTTGTCTCTGGGCGGCATCTTGATATTCATGGAAACCAGCAGGCTGCCTGCCCTTACGGACCAAGGGCCTACATGGTACTGACAAATGCTGCTACCCAGGGAAAGAAAATTCACCAACCCACGTTCCGGGTTTCAGTTTGCAGAGCGCCATGGGCACTCACAAAGCAGCCCATGTTGGCACAGGTGGCAGCTTGTCCCTGGGCAGCATCTTGATATTCATGGAAATCAGGCAGGCAGACTGCCCCTAAGGAACAAGAGCCTACCTGGTACTGACAAAGGGCTCTGCCTGGGAAAACAAAACACAGCACTCCACAGTCCTGGTTTCTGTTTGCAGAGCTCCATGGGCACTCTCAAAGCAGCGCGAGTTGCCACATGTGGCAGCTTGTCCCTGGGCAGCATCTTGATATTCGTGGAAGTCCTGGTGCCAGCCTGCCCCGAACGGCCGAGGGCCTACAGGGTACTGACAAAGGCTTCTGCCCGCGGGAATAAAACCCACCACCCCACGTTCCTGGTCTCAGTTTGCAGAGCTCCGTGCGCACTCTCAAAGCAGCCCGAGTTGGCACAGGTGGCAGCTTGTCCCTTGGCAGCATCTTCATATTCGTGGAAATCCTGCAGGCAGACGGCCCCTAAGGAACAAGAGCCTACCTGGTACTGAAAAAGGCTTCTGCCCGTGGAAATAAAATTCGCCAACACACATTCCTTGTCTCAGTTTGCAGAGCTCCATGGGAAATCTCAAAGCAGCCCAAGTTGGCACAGGTGGCAGCTTGTCTCTGGGCGGCATCTTGATATTCGTGGAAATCCAGCAGGCAGCCTGCCCCGAAGGGCCGAGGGCCTACCTAGTACTGACAATTGCTTCTGCCTGGGGAAAAAAAAACCACCACCCCACGTTTCTGGTCTCAGTTTGGAGAGCTCCATGGGCACCCTCAACGCAGCCCGAGTTGGCACAGCTGGCAGCTTGTCCCTGGGGGTCATCTTGATATTCGTGGAAATCCAGCAGCCAGCCTACCCCAAAGGAACAGGGGCATACCCGGTCCTGACAAAGGCTTCTGCCCAGGAAAACAATACTCATCACCCCACGGTCCTGGTCTCAGTTTGCAGAGCTCCATGGGAAATCTCCAAGCAGCCTGAGTTGCCACAGGTGGCAGCTTGTCCCTGGGCAGCATCTTGATATTCGTGGAAATCCAGCAGGCAGCCTGCCCCGAAGGGCCGAGTGCCTACCTGGTACTGCAAATTCTTCTGCCCAGGGAAACAAAACCCACCACCCCAAGTTCCTGTTCTCAGTGTGAAGAACTCCGTGGACACTCTCAAAGCAGCCCGAGTTGCCACAGGTGGCAGCGTGTCCCCGGGCAGCATCTTGATATACATGGAAATCTGGACAGCAGCCCACCCCTAAGGGCCAAGGGCCTACCTGGTACTGCAAATGCTTCTGCCCAGGGAAACAAAACCCACCACCCCAAGTTCCTGTTCTCAGTGTGAAGAACTCCGTGGACACTCTCAAAGCAGCCCGAGTTGCCACAGGTGGCAGCGTGTCCCCGGGCAGCATCTTGATATTCGTGGAAATCCAGCAGGCAGCCGGCCCCGAAGGGCCGAGGGCCTACCTAGTACTGACAAATTCTTCTGCCTGGGGAAACAAAAACCACCAGCCCACGTTCCTGGTTTCAGTTTGCAGAGCTCCATGGGCACTCTCAACGCAGCATGAGTTGGCACAGGTGGCAGCTTGTCCCTGGGCGGCATCTTGATATTCGTGGAAATCCAGCAGCGAGCCTACCCCAAAGGAACAGGGGCCTACCCGGTCCTGACCAAGGCTTCTGCCCAGGAAAACAATACTCATCACCCCACGGTCCTGGTCTCAGTTTGCAGAGCTCCATGGGAAATCTCAAAGCAGCCCGAGTTGCCACAGTGGCAGCTTGTCCCTGGGCGGCATCTTAATATTCGTGGAAATCCAGCAGGCAGCCTGCCCCGAAGGGCCGAGGGCCTACCTAGTACTGACAAATGCTTCTGCCCGGGGAAACAAAAGCCACCACCCCACGTTCCTGGTCTCAGTTTGCAGAGCTCCATGGGAACACTCAAAGCAGCCCGAGTTGGCACAGGTGGCAGCTTGTCCCTGGGCGGCATCTTGATATTCGTGCACATCCAGCAGCCAGCCTGCCCCTAAGGAACAAGGGCCTACATGGTACTGACAAAGGCTTCTGCCCGGCAAAACAGAAGCCACCACCCCACGTTCCTGGTCTCAGTTTGCAGAGCTCCATGGGCAATCTCAACGCAGCCCGAGTTGGCACAGCTGGCAGCTTGTCCCTGGGCGTCATCTTGATATTCGTGGAAATCCAGTAGCCAGCCTACCCCAAAGGAACAGGGGCCTACCCGGTCCTGACAAAGGCTTCTGCCCAGGAAAACAATACTCATCACCCCACGGTCCTGGTCTCAGTTTGCAGAGCTCCATGGGAAATCTCAAAGCGGCCCGAGTTGCCATAGGTGGCAGCTTGTCCCTGCGCGGCATCTTGATATTCGTGCAAATCCTTCTGCCAGCCTGCCCCGAACGGCCAAGGGCCTACCTGGTAGAGACAAATAATTCTACCCCGGGAAAACATAACTCAGAACCCCACGTTCCTGGTTTCTGTTTGCAGAGCTCCATGGGCACTCTCAAAACAGCACTAGTTGGCACAGGTGGCAGCTTGTCCCTGGGCGGCTTCTTGATATTCGTGGAAATCCAGGAGACAGCCTGCCCCTAAGGAACAAGGGCCTACCTGGTACTGACAAATGCTTATGCCCGGGGAAACAAAACTCTGTAGCCCACGGTCCTGATCGCAGTTTGCAGACCTCCGTGGGCACTCTCAAAGCAGCCCGAGTTGGCACAGGTGGCAGCTTGTCCCTGGGCGGCATCTTGATATTCGTGCAAATCCAGCAGGGAGCAGGCTCCTTACGGCCGAGAGCCTACCTGGTACTGACAAAGGCTTCTGCCCGTGGAAACAAAACCCACAACCCCACGTTCCTGGTTTCTTTTTGCAGAGCTCCATGGGCACTCTCAAAGCAGCACTAGATGGCACAGGTGGCAGCTTGTCCCTGCGCAGCATCTTAATATTCGTGGAAATCCAGCAGGCGGACGGCCCCGAAGGGCCGAGGGCCTACTTGGTACTGACAAAGGCTTCTGCCTGGGGAAACAAAACCCACCACCCCACGTTCCTGGTCTCAGTTTGCAGAGCTCCATGGGCACTCTCAAAGCAGCCCGAGTTGGCACAGCTGGCAGCTTGTCCCTGGGCAGCATCTTGATATTCGTGGAAATCCAGACAGCAGCCTACCCCTAAGGAACAAGGTCCTACCTGGTACAGACAAAGGCTTCTGCCCGGGAAAACAAAACTCAGTAGCCCACGGTCCTGGTCGCAGTTTGCAGAGCTCCGTGGGCACTCTCAAAGAAGCCCGAGTTGGCACGGGTGGTAGCTTGTCCCTGGGCGGCATCTTGATATTCGTGGAAATGCAGAAGGCAGCAGGCTCCTTAGGGCCGGGGTCCTACCTGGTACTGACAAAGGCTTCTGCCCGGGGAATCAAAACCCGCAACCCCACGATCTAGGTCTAAGTTTGCAGAGCTCCATGGGTACTCCAAAAGCAGCACGAGTTGGCACAGGTGGCAGCTTGTCCCTGGGCGGCATCATGATATACGTGGAAATCCAGCAGGCAGCAGGCTCCTCATGGCCAAGGGCCTACCTGGTACTGACAAAGGCTTCTGCCCGGGGAAAGAAAACTCACCAGCCCACGTTCCTGGTCTCAGTTTGCAGAGCTCCGTGGGCACTCTCAAAGCAGCCCGAGTTGGCACAGGTGGCAGCTTGTCCCTGGGCAGCATCTTGATATTCGTTCAAATCCAGCAGGGAGCAGGCTCCTTAAGGCCGAGGGCCTACCTGGTACTGACAAATGCTTCTGCCCGGGGAATCAAAACCCACCACCCCACGATCTAGGTCTCAGTTTGCAGAGCTCCATGGGCACTCTCAAAGCAGCACTAGGTGCTACAGGCGGCAGCTTGTCCCTGGGCAGCATCTTGATATTCGTGGAAATCCAGCAGGCGGACGGCCCCGAAGGGCCGAGGGCCTACCTAGTACTGACAAATACTTCTGATCGGGAAAAAAAAAACTCAGCACCCCATGGTCCTGGTCTCAGTTTGCAGAGCTCCATGGGCACTCTCAAAGCAGCCCGAGTTGTCACTGGTGGCAGCTTGTCCCTTGGCGGCATCTTGATATTCGTGCACATCCAGCCGGCAGCCTACCCCTAAGG
The DNA here is from genome assembly GCF_015832195.1 of Motacilla alba alba. Taxonomy (NCBI): domain Eukaryota; kingdom Metazoa; phylum Chordata; class Aves; order Passeriformes; family Motacillidae; genus Motacilla; species Motacilla alba. The sequence continues at coordinate 102,556 of NW_024037197.1, read as the reverse complement.
ATCAAGAGCTTACCTAGTACTGAAAAAGGCTTCTGCCCGGGGAAACAAAAGCCACCACCCCACGTTCCTTGTTTCGGTTTGCAGAGCTCCATGGGCACTCTCAAACCAGCCCGAGTTGCCACAGGTGGCAGCTTGTCCCTGGGCAGCATCTTGATATTCGTGGAAATCCAGCAGGCAGCCTGCCCCGAAGGGCCGAGGGCCTACCTAGTACTGACAAATGCTTCTGCCTGGGGAAACAAAAGCCACCACCCCACGTTCCTGGTCCCAGTTTGCAGAGCTCCATGGGCACTCTCAAAGCAGCCCGAGTTGGCACGGCCGGCAGCTTGTCCCTGGGCAGCATCTTGATATTCGTGGAAATCCAGCAGCCAGCCTACCCCTAAGGAACAAGGGCCTACCTGGTACTGACAAAGACTTCTGCCCGGGAAAAAAAAACTCAGCACCCCACGATCCTGGTCTCAGTTTTCAGAGCTCGATGGGCACACTCAAAGCAGCACTAGTTGGACCAGTTGGCAGCTTGTCCCTGGGCGTTATCTTGATATACGTGGAAATCCATCGGGCAGCCTGCGCCTCAGGAACAAGGGCCTACTTGGTACTGCAAATGCTTCTGCCCGGGGAAACAAAACTCACCACCCCACGGTCCTGGTCTCAGTTTGCAGAGCTCCATGGGAAATCTCAAAGCAGCCCGAGTTGCCACAGTGGCAGCTTGTCCCTGGGCGGCATCTTGATATTCGTGGAAATCCAGCAGGCAGCCTGCCCCGAAGGGCCGAGGGCCTACCTAGTACTGACAAATGCTTCTGCCCGGGGAAACAAAAGCCACCACCCCACGTTCCTGGTCTCAGTTTGCAGAGCTCCATGGGAACACTCAAAGCAGCCCGAGTTGGCACAGGTGGCAGCTTGTCCCTGGGCGGCATCTTGATATTCGTGCACATCCAGCAGCCAGCCTGCCCCTAAGGAACAAGGGCCTACATGGTACTGACAAAGGCTTCTGCCCGGCAAAACAGAAGCCACCACCCCACGTTTCTGGTCTCAGTTTGGAGAGCTCCATGGGCACCCTCAACGCAGCCCGAGTTGGCACAGCTGGCAGCTTATCCCTGGGGGTCATCTTGATATTCGTGGAAATCCAGCAGCCAGCCTACCCCAAAGGAACAGGGGCATACCCGGTCCTGACAAAGGCTTCTGCCCAGGAAAACAATACTCATCACCCCACGGTCCTGGTCTCAGTTTGCAGAGCTCCATGGGAAATCTCCAAGCAGCCTGAGTTGCCACAGGTGGCAGCTTGTCCCTGGGCAGCATCTTGATATTCGTGGAAATCCAGCAGGCAGCCTGCCCCGAAGGGCCGAGTGCCTACCTGGTACTGCAAATTCTTCTGCCCAGGGAAACAAAACCCACCACCCCTAGTTCCTGTTCTCAGTGTGAAGAACTCCGTGGACACTCTCAAAGCAGCCCGAGTTGCCACAGGTGGCAGCGTGTCCCCGGGCAGCATCTTGATATACATGGAAATCTGGACAGCAGCCCACCCCTAAGGGCCAAGGGCCTACCTGGTACTGCAAATGCTTCTGCCCAGGGAAACAAAACCCACCACCCCAAGTTCCTGTTCTCAGTGTGAAGAACTCCGTGGACACTCTCAAAGCAGCCCGAGTTGCCACAGGTGGCAGCGTGTCCCCGGGCAGCATCTTGATATTCGTGGAAATCCAGCAGGCAGCCGGCCCCGAAGGGCCGAGGGCCTACCTAGTACTGACAAATTCTTCTGCCTGGGGAAACAAAAACCACCAGCCCACGTTCCTGGTTTCAGTTTGCAGAGCTCCATGGGCACTCTCAACGCAGCGTGAGTTGGCACAGGTGGCAGCTTGTCCCTGGGCGGCATCTTGATATTCGTGGAAATCCAGCAGCGAGCCTACCCCAAAGGAACAGGGGCCTACCCGGTCCTGACCAAGGCTTCTGCCCAGGAAAACAATACTCATCACCCCACGGTCCTGGTCTCAGTTTGCAGAGCTCCATGGGAAATCTCAAAGCAGCCCGAGTTGCCACAGTGGCACCTTGTCCCTGGGCGGCATCTTAATATTCGTGGAAATCCTGCTGCCAGCCTGCCCCGATGGGCCAAGGGCCTACCTAGTACTGACAAATGCTTCTGCCCGGGGAAACAAAAGCCACCACCCCACGTTCCTGGTCTCAGTTTGCAGAGCTCCATGGGAACACTCAAAGCAGCCCGAGTTGGCACAGGTGGCAGCTTGTCCCTGGGCGGCATCTTGATATTCGTGCACATCCAGCAGCCAGCCTGCCCCTAAGGAACAAGGGCCTACATGGTACTGACAAAGGCTTCTGCCCGGCAAAACAGAAGCCACCACCCCACGTTCCTGGTCTCAGTTTGCAGAGCTCCATGGGCAATCTCAACGCAGCCCGAGTTGGCACAGCTGGCAGCTTGTCCCTGGGCGTCATCTTGATATTCGTGGAAATCCAGTAGCCAGCCTACCCCAAAGGAACAGGGGCCTACCCGGTCCTGACAAAGGCTTCTGCCCAGGAAAACAATACTCATCACCCCACGGTCCTGGTCTCAGTTTGCAGAGCTCCATGGGAAATCTCAAAGCGGCCCGAGTTGCCATAGGTGGCAGCTTGTCCCTGCGCGGCATCTTGATATTCGTGCAAATCCTTCTGCCAGCCTGCCCCGAACGGCCAAGGGCCTACCTGGTAGAGACAAATAATTCTACCCCGGGAAAACATAACTCAGAACCCCACGTTCCTGGTTTCTGTTTGCAGAGCTCCATGGGCACTCTCAAAACAGCACTAGTTGGCACAGGTGGCAGCTTGTCCCTGGGCGGCTTCTTGATATTCGTGGAAATCCAGGAGACAGCCTGCCCCTAAGGAACAAGGGCCTACCTGGTACTGACAAATGCTTATGCCCGGGGAAACAAAACTCTGTAGCCCACGGTCCTGATCGCAGTTTGCAGACCTCCGTGGGCACTCTCAAAGCAGCCCGAGTTGGCACAGGTGGCAGCTTGTCCCTGGGCGGCATCTTGATATTCGTGCAAATCCAGCAGGGAGCAGGCTCCTTACGGCCGAGAGCCTACATGGTACAGACAAAGGCTTCTGCCCGGGAAAACAAAACTCACCAGCCCACATTCCTGGTCTCAGTTTGCAGTGCTCCATGGGAACACTAAAAGCAGCCCGAGTTGCCACAGGTGGCAGCTTGTCCCTGGGCGGCATCTTGATATTCGTGGAAATACAGCAGGCGGATGGCCCGTAAGGGCCGAGGGCCTACCTAGTACTGACAAAGGCTTCTGCCTGGGGAAAGAAACCCACAAAACCATGCTCCTGGTCTCAGTGCGAGGAACTCCGTGGGCACTCTCAAAGCAGCCCGAGTTGGCACAGGTGGCAGCTTGTCCCTGGGCGGCATCTTGTTATTTGTGGAAATCCAGCAGGCAGCAAGCTCCCTAGGGCCGAGAGCCTACCTGGTACTGACAAAGGCTTCTGCCCGTGGAAACAAAACCCACAACCCCACGTTCCTGGTTTCTTTTTGCAGAGCTCCATGGGCACTCTCAAAGCAGCACTAGATGGCACAGGTGGCAGCTTGTCCCTGCGCAGCATCTTAATATTCGTGGAAATCCAGCAGGCGGACGGCCCCGAAGGGCCGAGGGCCTACTTGGTACTGACAAAGGCTTCTGCCCGGGGAAACAAAACCCACCACCCCACGTTCCTGGTCTCAGTTTGCAGAGCTCCATGGGCACTCTCAAAGCAGCCCGAGTTGGCACAGCTGGCAGCTTGTCCCTGGGCAGCATCTTGATATTCGTGGAAATCCAGACAGCAGCCTACCCCTAAGGAACAAGGTCCTACCTGGTACAGACAAAGGCTTCTGCCCGGGAAAACAAAACTCAGTAGCCCACGGTCCTGGTCGCAGTTTGCAGAGCTCCGTGGGCACTCTCAAAGAAGCCCGAGTTGGCACGGGTGGTAGCTTGTCCCTGGGCGGCATCTTGATATTCGTGGAAATGCAGAAGGCAGCAGGCTCCTTAGGGCCGGGGTCCTACCTGGTACTGACAAAGGCTTCTGCCCGGGGAATCAAAACCCGCAACCCCACGATCTAGGTCTAAGTTTGCAGAGCTCCATGGGTACTCCAAAAGCAGCACGAGTTGGCACAGGTGGCAGCTTGTCCCTGGGCGGCATCATGATATACGTGGAAATCCAGCAGGCAGCAGGCTCCTCATGGCCAAGGGCCTACCTGGTACTGACAAAGGCTTCTGCCCGGGGAAAGAAAACTCACCAGCCCACGTTCCTGGTCTCAGTTTGCAGAGCTCCGTGGGCACTCTCAAAGCAGCCCGAGTTGGCACAGGTGGCAGCTTGTCCCTGGGCAGCATCTTGATATTCGTTCAAATCCAGCAGGGAGCAGGCTCTTTAAGGCCGAGGGCCTACCTGGTACTGACAAATGCTTCTGCCCGGGGAATCAAAACCCACCACCCCACGATCTAGGTCTCAGTTTGCAGAGCTCCATGGGCACTCTCAAAGCAGCACTAGGTGCTACAGGCGGCAGCTTGTCCCTGGGCAGCATCTTGATATTCGTGGAAATCCAGCAGGCGGACGGCCTCGAAGGGCCGAGGGCCTACCTAGTACTGACAAATACTTCTGATCGGGAAAAAAAAACTCAGCACCCCATGGTCCTGGTCTCAGTTTGCAGAGCTCCATGGGCACTCTCAAAGCAGCCCGAGTTGTCACTGGTGGCAGCTTGTCCCTTGGCGGCATCTTGATATTCGTGCACATCCAGCCGGCAGCCTACCCCTAAGGATCAAGAGCTTACCTAGTACTGAAAAAGGCTTCTGCCCGGGGAAACAAAAGCCACCACCCCACGTTCCTTGTTTCGGTTTGCAGAGCTCCATGGGCACTCTCAAACCAGCCCGAGTTGCCACAGGTGGCAGCTTGTCCCTGGGCAGCATCTTGATATTCGTGGAAATCCAGCAGGCAGCCTGCCCCGAAGGGCCGAGGGCCTACCTAGTACTGACAAATGCTTCTGCCTGGGGAAACAAAAGCCACCACCCCACGTTCCTGGTCCCAGTTTGCAGAGCTCCATGGGCACTCTCAAAGCAGCCCGAGTTGGCACGGCCGGCAGCTTGTCCCTGGTCAGCATCTTGATATTCGTGGAAATCCAGCAGCCAGCCTACCCCTAAGGAACAAGGGCCTACCTGGTACTGACAAAGACTTCTGCCCGGGAAAAAAAAACTCAGCACCCCACGATCCTGGTCTCAGTTTTCAGAGCTCGATGGGCACACTCAAAGCAGCACTAGTTGGCACAGTTGGCAGCTTGTCCCTGGGCGTTATCTTGATATACGTGGAAATCCATCGGGCAGCCTGCGCCTCAGGAACAAGGGCCTACTTGGTACTGCAAATGCTTCTGCCCGGGGAAACAAAACTCACCACCCCACGGTCCTGGTCTCAGTTTGCAGAGCTCCATGGGAAATCTCAAAGCAGCCCGAGTTGCCACAGTGGCAGCTTGTCCCTGGGCGGCATCTTGATATTCGTGGAAATCCAGCAGGCAGCCTGCCCCGAAGGGCCGAGGGCCTACCTAGTACTGACAAATGCTTCTGCCCGGGGAAACAAAAGCCACCACCCCACGTTCCTGGTCTCAGTTTGCAGAGCTCCATGGGAACACTCAAAGCAGCCCGAGTTGGCACAGGTGGCAGCTTGTCCCTGGGCGGCATCTTGATATTCGTGCACATCCAGCAGCCAGCCTGCCCCTAAGGAACAAGGGCCTACATGGTACTGACAAAGGCTTCTGCCCGGCAAAACAGAAGCCACCACCCCACGTTCCTGGTCTCAGTTTGCAGAGCTCCATGGGCACTCTCAAAGCAGCACTAGTCGGCACAGGTGGCAGCTTGTCCCTGGGCAGCATCTTGATATTCGTGGAAATCCAGCAGGCAGCCTGCCCTGAAGGGCCGAGGGCCTACCTAGTACTGACAAATGCTTCTGCCTGGGGAAACAAAAACCACAACCCCACGTTTCTGGTCTCAGTTTGCAGAGCTCCATGGGCAATCTCAACGCAGCCCGAGTTGGCACAGCTGGCAGCTTGTCCCTGGGCGTCATCTTGATATTCGTGGAAATCCAGTAGCCAGCCTACCCCAAAGGAACAGGGGCCTACCCGGTCCTGACAAAGGCTTCTGCCCAGGAAAACAATACTCATCACCCCACGGTCCTGGTCTCAGTTTGCAGAGCTCCATGGGAAATCTCAAAGCGGCCCGAGTTGCCATAGGTGGCAGCTTGTCCCTGCGCGGCATCTTGATATTCGTGCAAATCCTTCTGCCAGCCTGCCCCGAACGGCCAAGGGCCTACCTGGTAGAGACAAATAATTCTACCCCGGGAAAACATAACTCAGAACCCCACGTTCCTGGTTTCTGTTTGCAGAGCTCCATGGGCACTCTCAAAACAGCACTAGTTGGCACAGGTGGCAGCTTGTCCCTGGGCGGCTTCTTGATATTCGTGGAAATCCAGGAGACAGCCTGCCCCTAAGGAACAAGGGCCTACCTGGTACTGACAAATGCTTATGCCCGGGGAAACAAAACTCTGTAGCCCACGGTCCTGATCGCAGTTTGCAGACCTCCGTGGGCACTCTCAAAGCAGCCCGAGTTGGCACAGGTGGCAGCTTGTCCCTGGGCGGCATCTTGATATTCGTGCAAATCCAGCAGGGAGCAGGCTCCTTACGGCCGAGAGCCTACATGGTACAGACAAAGGCTTCTGCCCGGGAAAACAAAACTCAGCACCCCACATTCCTGGTCTCAGTTTGCAGTGCTCCATGGGAACACTAAAAGCAGCCCGAGTTGCCACAGGTGGCAGCTTGTCCCTGCGCAGCATCTTGATATTCGTGGAAATACAGCAGGCGGATGGCCCGTAAGGGCCGAGGGCCTACCTAGTACTGACAAAGGCTTCTGCCTGGGGAAAGAAACCCACAAAACCATGCTCCTGGTCTCAGTGCGAGGAACTCCGTGGGCACTCTCAAAGCAGCCCGAGTTGGCACAGGTGGCAGCTTGTCCCTGGGCGGCATCTTGATATTTGTGGAAATCCAGCAGGCAGCAAGCTCCCTAGGGCCGAGAGCCTACCTGGTACTGACAAAGGCTTCTGCCCGTGGAAACAAAACCCACAACCCCACGTTCCTGGTTTCTTTTTGCAGAGCTCCATGGGCACTCTCAAAGCAGCACTAGATGGCACAGGTGGCAGCTTGTCCCTGCGCAGCATCTTAATATTCGTGGAAATCCAGCAGGCGGACGGCCCCGAAGGGCCGAGGGCCTACTTGGTACTGACAAAGGCTTCTGCCCGGGGAAACAAAACCCACCACCCCACGTTCCTGGTCTCAGTTTGCAGAGCTCCATGGGCAATCTCAAAGCAGCCCGAGTTGGCACAGCTGGCAGCTTGTCCCTGGGCAGCATCTTGATATTCGTGGAAATCCAGACAGCAGCCTACCCCTAAGGAACAAGGTCCTACCTGGTACAGACAAAGGCTTCTGCCCGGGAAAACAAAACTCAGTAGCCCACGGTCCTGGTCGCAGTTTGCAGAGCTCCGTGGGCACTCTCAAAGAAGCCCGAGTTGGCACGGGTGGTAGCTTGTCCCTGGGCGGCATCTTGATATTCGTGGAAATGCAGAAGGCAGCAGGCTCCTTAGGGCCGGGGTCCTACCTGGTACTGACAAAGGCTTCTGCCCGGGGAATCAAAACCCGCAACCCCACGATCTAGGTCTAAGTTTGCAGAGCTCCATGGGTACTCCAAAAGCAGCACGAGTTGGCACAGGTGGCAGCTTGTCCCTGGGCGGCATCATGATATACGTGGAAATCCAGCAGGCAGCAGGCTCCTCAGGGCCAAGGGCCTACCTGGTACTGACAAAGGCTTCTGCCCGGGGAAAGAAAACTCACCAGCCCACGTTCCTGGTCTCAGTTTGCAGAGCTCCGTGGGCACTCTCAAAGCAGCCCGAGTTGGCACAGGTGGCAGCTTGTCCCTGGGCAGCATCTTGATATTCGTTCAAATCCAGCAGGGAGCAGGCTCCTTAAGGCCGAGGGCCTACCTGGTACTGAAAAATGCTTCTGCCCGGGGAAACAAAACTCACCACCCCACGGTCCTGGTCTCAGTTTGCAGAGCTCCATGGGCACTCTCAAAGCAGCCCGAGTTGCCACAGTGGCAGCTTGTCCCTGGGCGGCATCTTGATATTCGTGGAAATCCAGCAGGCAGCCTGCCCCGAAGGGCCGAGGGCCTACCTAGTACTGACAAATGCTTCTGCCCGGGGAAACAAAAGCCACCACCCCACGTTCCTGGTCTCAGTTTGCAGAGCTCCATGGGAACACTCAAAGCAGCCCGAGTTGGCACAGGTGGCAGCTTGTCCCTGGGCGGCATCTTGATATTCGTGCACATCCAGCAGCCAGCCTGCCCCTAAGGAACAAGGGCCTACATGGTACTGACAAAGGCTTCTGCCCGGCAAAACAGAAGCCACCACCCCACGTTCCTGGTCTCAGTTTGCAGAGCTCCATGGGCACTCTCAAAGCAGCACTAGTCGGCACAGGTGGCAGCTTGTCCCTGGGCAGCATCTTGATATTTGTGGAAATCCAGCAGGCAGCCTGCCCCGAAGGGCCGAGGGCCTACCTAGTACTGACAAATGCTTCTGCCTGGGGAAACAAAAACCACAACCCCACGTTTCTGGTCTCAGTTTGCAGAGCTCCATGGGCAATATCAACGCAGCCCGAGTTGGCACAGCTGGCAGCTTGTCCCTGGGCGTCATCTTGATATTCGTGGAAATCCAGTAGCCAGCCTACCCCAAAGGAACAGGGGCCTACCCGGTCCTGACAAAGGCTTCTGCCCAGGAAAACAATACTCATCACCCCACGGTCCTGGTCTCAGTTTGCAGAGCTCCATGGGAAATCTCAAAGCGGCCCGAGTTGCCACAGGTGGCAGCTTGTCCCTGCGCGGCATCTTGATATTCGTGCAAATCCTTCTGCCAGCCTGCCCCGAACGGCCAAGGGCCTACCTGGTAGAGACAAATAATTCTACCCCGGGAAAACATAACTCAGAACCCCACGTTCCTGGTTTCTGTTTGCAGAGCTCCATGGGCACTCTCAAAACAGCATTAGTTGGCACAGGTGGCAGCTTGTCCCTGGGCGGCTTCTTGATATTCGTGGAAATCCAGGAGACAGCCTGCCCCTAAGGAACAAGGGCCTACCTGGTACTGACAAATGCTTATGCCCGGGGAAACAAAACTCTGTAGCCCACGGTCCTGATCGCAGTTTGCAGACCTCCGTGGGCACTCTCAAAGCAGCCCGAGTTGGCACAGGTGGCAGCTTGTCCCTGGGCGGCATCTTGATATTTGTGGAAATCCAGCAGGCAGCAAGCTCCCTAGGGCCGAGAGCCTACCTGGTACTGACAAAGGCTTCTGCCCGTGGAAACAAAACCCACAACCCCACGTTCCTGGTTTCTTTTTGCAGAGCTCCATGGGCACTCTCAAAGCAGCACTAGATGGCACAGGTGGCAGCTTGTCCCTGCGCAGCATCTTAATATTCGTGGAAATCCAGCAGGCGGACGGCCCCGAAGGGCCGAGGGCCTACTTGGTACTGACAAAGGCTTCTGCCCGGGGAAACAAAACCCACCACCCCACGTTCCTGGTCTCAGTTTGCAGAGCTCCATGGGCACTCTCAAAGCAGCCCGAGTTGGCACAGCTGGCAGCTTGTCCCTGGGCAGCATCTTGATATTCGTGGAAATCCAGCCGGCAGCCTACCCCTAAGGAACACGAGCTTACCTAGTACTGAAAAAGGCTTCTGCCCGGGGAAACAAAAGCCACCACCCCACGTTCCTTGTTTCGGTTTGCAGAGCTCCATGGGCACTCTCAAACCAGCCCGAGTTGCCACAGGTGGCTGCTTGTCCCTGGGCAGCATCTTGATATTCGTGGAAATCCAGCAGGCAGCCTGCCCCGAAGGGCCGAGGGCCTACCTAGTACTGACAAATGCTTCTGCCTGGGGAAACAAAAGCCACCACCCCACGTTCCTGGTCCCAGTTTGCAGAGCTCCATGGGCACTCTCAAAGCAGCCCGAGTTGGCACGGCCGGCAGCTTGTCCCTGGGCAGCATCTTGATATTCGTGGAAATCCAGCAGCCAGCCTACCCCTAAGGAACAAGGGCCTACCTGGTACTGACAAAGACTTCTGCCCGGGAAAAAAAAACTCAGCACCCCACGATCCTGGTCTCAGTTTTCAGAGCTTGATGGGCACACTCAAAGCAGCACTAGTTGGACCAGTTGACAGCTTGTCCCTGGGCGTTATCTTGATATACGTGGAAATCCATCGGGCAGCCTGCGCCTCAGGAACAAGGGCCTACTTGGTACTGCAAATGCTTCTGCCCGGGGAAACAAAACTCACCACCCCACGGTCCTGGTCTCAGTTTGCAGAGCTCCATGGGCACTCTCAAAGCCGCGCTAGTCGGCACAGGTGGCAGCTTGTCCCTGGGCAGCATCTTGATATTCGTGGAAATCCAGCAGGCAGGCTGCCCCGAAGGGCCGAGGGCCTACCTAAAACTGACAAATGCTTCAGCCTGGGGATACAAAAGCCACCACCCCACGTTCCTGGTCTCAGTTTGCAGAGCTCCATGGGCACTCTCAAAGCAGCCCGAGTTGGCACAGGTGGCAGCTTGTCCCTGGGCGGCATCTTGATATTCGTGGAAATCCAGACAGCAGCCTACCCCAACGGAACAAGGGCCTACTTGGTCCTGACAAAGGCTTATGCCCGTGGAAACAAAACTCAGCACCCCACGATCCTGGTCTCAGTTTGCAGAGCTCGATGGGCACACTCAAAGCAGCACTAGTTGGCACAGTTGGCAGCTTGTCCCTGGGCAGCATCTTGATATACGTGGAAATCCATCGGGCAGCCTGCGCCTAAGGAACAAGGGCCTACCTGGTACTGCAAATGCTTCTGCCCGGGGAAACAAAACTCACCACCCCACGGTCCTGGTCTCAGTTTGCAGAGCTCCATGGGCACTCTCAAAGCCGCACTAGTCGGCACAGGTGGCAGCTTGTCCCTGGGCAGCATCTTGATATTCGTGGAAATCCAGCAGGCAGGCTGCCCCGAAGGGCCGAGGGCCTACCTAAAACTGACAAATGCTTCAGCCTGGGGAAACAAAAGCCACCACCCCACGTTCCTGGTCTCAGTTTGCAGAGCTCCATGGGCACTCTCAAAGCAGCCCGAGTTGTCACAGGTGGCAGCTTGTCCCTGGGCGGCATCTTGATATTCGTGGAAATCCAGACAGCAGCCTACCCCAACGGAACAAGGGCCTACTTGGTCCTGACAAAGGCTTATGCCCGTGGAAACAAAACTCATCACCCCACTTTCTGGGTCTCAGTTTGCAGAGCTCCATGGGAAATCTCAAAGCAGCCCGAGTTGCCTCAGGTGGCAGCTTGTCCCTGGGCAGCATCTTGATATTCGTGGAAATCCAGCAGGCAGCCTGCCCCGAAGGGCCGAGGGCCTACCTAGTACTGACAATTGCTTCTGCCTGGGGAAAAAAAAACCACCACCTCACGTTTCTGGTCTCAGTTTGGAGAGCTCCATGGGCACTCTCAAAGCAGCCCGAGTTGGCACAGGTTGCAGCTTGTCCCTGGGGGTCATCTTGATATTCGTGGAAATCCAGCAGCCAGCCTACCCCAAAGGAACAGGGGCATACCCGGTCCTGACAAAGGCTTCTGCCCAGGAAAACAATACTCATCACCCCACGGTCCTGGTCTAAGTTTGCAGAGCTCCATGGGAAATCTCCAAGCAGCCCGAGTTGCCACAGGTGGCAGCTTGTCCCTGGGCAGCATCTTGATATTCGTGGAAATCCAGCAGGCAGCCTGCCCCGAAGGGCCGAGGGCCTACCTAGTACTAACAAATCCTTCTGCCCGGGGAAACAAAAGCCACCGCCCCACGTTCCTGGTCTCAGTTTGCAGAGCTCCATGGGAACACTCAAAGCAGCCCGAGTTGGCACAGGTGGCAGCTTGTCCCTGGGCGGCATCTTGATATTCGACGAAATCCAGCAGCCAGCCTATCCCTAAGGAACAAGGGTTTACCTGGTACGGACAAAGACTTCTGCCCGGGAAAACAAAACTCAACAGCCCACGGTCCTGGTCTCAGTTTGTAGAGCTCCATGGGAAATCTCAATGCAGCACTAGTTGGCACAGGTGGCAGCTTGTCCCTGGGCGGCATCTTGATATACATGGAAATCTGGACAGCAGCCCACCCCTAAGGGCCAAGGGCCTACCTGGTACTGCAAATGCTTCTGCCCAGGGAAACAAAACCCACCACCCCAAGTTCCTGTTCGCACTGTGAAGAACTCCGTGGACACTCTCAAAGCAGCCCGAGTTGCCAGAGGTGGCAGCGTGTCCCCGGGCAGCATCTTGATATTCGTGGAAATCCAGCAGGCAGCCGGCCCCGAACGGCCGAGGGCCTACCTAGTACTGACAAATTCTTCTGCCTGGGGAAACAAAAACCACCAGCCCACGTTCCTGGTTTCAGTTTGCAGAGCTCCATGGGCACTCTCAACGCAGCGCGAGTTGGCACAGGTGGCAGCTTGTCCCTGGGCGTCATCTTGATATTCGTGGAAATCCAGCAGCGAGCCTACCCCAAAGGAACAGGGGCCTACCCGGTCCTGACCAAGGCTTCTGCCCAGGAAAACAATACTCATCACCCCACGGTCCTGGTCTCAGTTTGCAGAGCTCCATGGGAAATCTCAAAGCAGCCCGAGTTGCCACAGTGGCAGCTTGTCCCTGGGCGGCATCTTGATATTCGTGGAAATCCAGCAGGCAGCCTGCCCCGAAGGGCCGAGGGCCTACCTAGTACTGACAAATGCTTCTGCCCGGGGAAACAAAAGCCACCACCCCACGTTCCTGGTCTCAGTTTGCAGAGCTCCATTGGAACACTCAAAGCAGCCCGAGTTGGCACAGGTGGCAGCTTGTCCATGGGCGGCATCTTGATATTCGTGCACATCCAGCAGCCTGCCTGCGCCTAAGGAACAAGGGCCTACATGGTACTGACAAAGGCTTCTGCCCGGCAAAACAGAAGCCACCACCCCACGTTCCTGGTCTCAGTTTGCAGAGCTCCATGGGCACTCTCAAAGCAGCACTAGTCGGCACAGGTGGCAGCTTGTCCCTGGGCAGCATCTTGATATTTGTGGAAATCCAGCAGGCAGCCTGCCCCGAAGGGCCGAGGGCCTACCTAGTACTGACAAATGCTTCTGCCTGGGGAAACAAAAACCACAACCCCACGTTTCTGGTCTCAGTTTGCAGAGCTCCATGGGCACTCTCAAAACAGCACTAGTTGGCACAGGTGGCAGCTTGTCCCTGGGCGGCTTCTTGATATTCGTGGAAATCCAGGAGACAGCCTGCCCCTAAGGAACAAGGGCCTACCTGGTACTGACAAATGCTTATGCCCGGGGAAACAAAACTCTGTAGCCCACGGTCCTGATCGCAGTTTGCAGACCTCCGTGGGCACTCTCAAAGCAGCCCGAGTTGGCACAGGTGGCAGCTTGTCCCTGGGCGGCATCTTGATATTCGTGCAAATCCAGCAGGGAGCAGGCTCCATACGGCCGAGAGACTACATGGTACAGACAAAGGCTTCTGCCCGGGAAAACAAAATTCACCAGCCCACATTCCTGGTCTCAGTTTGCAGTGCTCCATGGGAACACTAAAAGCAGCCCGAGTTGCCACAGGTGGCAGCTTGTCCCTGCGCAGCATCTTGATATTCGTGGAAATACAGCAGGCGGATGGCCCGTAAGGGCCGAGGGCCTACCTAGTACTGACAAAGGCTTCTGCCTGGGGAAAGAAACCCACAAAACCATGCTCCTGGTCTCAGTGCGAGGAACTCCGTGGGCACTCTCAAAGCAGCCCGAGTTGGCACAGGTGGCAGCTTGTCCCTGGGCGGCATCTTGATATTTGTGGAAATCCAGCAGGCAGCAAGCTCCCTAGGGCCGAGAGCCTACCTGGTACAGACAAAGGCTTCTGCCCGGGAAAACAAAACTCAGTAGCCCAGGGTCCTGGTCGCAGTTTGCAGAGCTCCGTGGGCACTCTCAAAGAAGCCCGAGTTGGCACGGGTGGTAGCTTGTCCCTGGGCGGCATCTTGATATTCGTGGAAATGCAGAAGGCAGCAGGCTTCTTAGGGCCGGGGTCCTACCTGGTACTGACAAAGGCTTCTGCCCGGGGAATCAAAACCCGCAACCCCACGATCTAGGTCTAAGTTTGCAGAGCTCCATGGGTACTCCAAAAGCAGCACGAGTTGGCACAGGTGGCAGCTTGTCCCTGGGCGGCATCATGATATACGTGGAAATCCAGCAGGCAGCAGGCTCCTCAGGGCCAAGGGCCTACCTGGTACTGACAAAGGCTTCTGCCCGGGGAAAGAAAACTCACCAGCCCACATTCCTGGTCTCAGTTTGCAGAGCTCCGTGGGCACTCTCAAAGCAGCCCGAGTTGGCACAGGTGGCAGCTTGTCCCTGGGCAGCATCTTGATATTCGTTCAAATCCAGCAGGGAACAGGCTCCTTAAGGCCGAGGGCCTACCTGGTACTGAAAAATGCTTCTGCCCGGGGAATCAAAACCCACCTCCCCACGATCTAGGTCTCAGTTTTCAGAGCTCCATGGGCACTCTCAAAGCAGCACTAGGTGCCACAGGCGGCAGCTTGTCCCTGGGCAGCATCTTGATATTCGTGGAAATCCAGCAGGCGGACGGCCTCGAAGGGCCGAGGGCCTACCTGGTACTGACAAATGCTTCTGCCCGGGGAAACAAAACCCACAACCCCACGTTCCTGGTCTCAGTGTGAAGAACTCCGTGGGCACACTCCAAGCAGCCCGGGTTGGCCCAGGTGGCAGCTTGTCCGTTGGCGGCATCTTGATATTCGTGGAAATCCAGCAGGCTGCCGGCCCCGAACGGCCGAGGGCCTACCTGGTACTGACAAAGGCTTCTGCTCGGGGAAAGAACACTCACCAGCCCATGTTCCTGGTCTCAGTTTTCAGAGCTCCGTGGGCACTCTCAAAGCAGCCCGAGTTGGCACAGGTGGCAGCTTGTCCCTGGGCAGCATCTTGATATTCGTGGAAATCCAGGAGACAGCCTGCCCCTAAGGAACAAGGTCCTACCTGGTACTGCAAATGCTTCTGCCTGGGGAAAGAAAACCCACTAAACCATGTTTCTGGCCTCAGTTTGCAGAGCTCCATGGGCACTCTCAAAGAAGCCCGAGTTGGCACGGGTGGTAGCTTGTCCCTGGGCGGCGTCTTGATATTCGTGGAAATGCAGAAGGCAGCAGGCTCCTTAGGGCCGGGGTCCTACCTGGTACTGACAAAGGCTTCTGCCCGGGGAATCAAAACCCGCAACCCCACGATCTAGGTCTAAGTTTGCAGAGCTCCATGGGTACTCCCAAAGCAGCACGAGTTGGCACAGGTGGCAGCTTGTCCCTGGGTGGCATCATGATATACGTGGAAATCCAGCAGGCAGCAGGCTCCTTAGGGCCAAGGGCCTACCTGGTACTGACAAAGGCTTCTGCCCGGGGAAAGAAAACTCACCAGCCCACGTTCCTGGTCTCAGTTTGCAGAGCTCCATGGGCACTCTCAAAGAAGCACGAGTTGGCACGGGTGGCAGCTTGTCCCTTGGCAGCATCTTGATATTCGTTCAAATCCAGCAGGGAGCAGGCTCCTTAAGGCCGAGGGCCTACCTGGTACTGAAAAATGCTTCTGCCCGGGGAATCAAAACCCACCACCCCACGATCTAGGTCTCAGTTTGCAGAGCTCCATGGGCACTCTCAAAGCAGCCCGAGTTGGCACAGCTGGCAGCTTGTCCCTGGGCGGCATCTTGATATTCGTGGAAATCCAGCAGGCAGCCGGCCCCGAAGCGTCATGGGCCTACCTGGGACTGACAAAGGCTTCTGCCCGGGGAAACAAAACCCAACACCCCACGCGCCTGGTCTCAGTTTGGAGAGCTCCATGGGCACTCTCAAAGCAGCCTGAGTTGCCACAGGTGGCAGCTTGTCCCTGGGCGGGATCCTGATATTCGGGGAAATCCTGCTGCCAGCCTACCGCTAAGGAAGGAGGGCCTCCCTGGTATAGACAAAGGCTTCTTCCCGGGAAAAGAACACTCAGTAGCCCACGGTCCTAATCGCAGTTTGCAGAGCTCCGTGGGCACTCTCAAATCACCCAGAGTTGGCACGGGTGGCAGCTTGTCCCTGGGCGGCATCTTGATATTCGTGCAAATCCAGCAGGGAGCAGGCTCCTTAGGGCCGAGGGCCTACCTGGTACTGACAAAGGCTTCTGCCCAGGGAAAACAAAACCCGCAACCCCACGTTCCTGGTCTCAGTTTGCAGAGCTCCATGGGCACTCTCAAAGCAGCCCGAGTTGGCACAGGTGGCAGCTTGTCCCTGGGCGGCATCTTGATATTCGTGGAAATCCGGCAGGCGGACGGCCCCGAAGGGCCGAGGGCCTACCTGGTACTGACAAAGGCTTCTGCCCGGGGAAAGAAAACCCACCACCCCACGTTCCTGGTCTCAGTTTGCAGTGCTTTGTGGGCACTCTCAAAGCAGCAGGAGTTGGCACGGGTGGCAGCTTGTCCCTGGGCAGCATCTTGATATTCGTTGAAATCCAGCAGGCGTACGGCCCCGAAAGGCCGCGGGCCTACCTGGAACTGACAAAGGCTTCTGCCCGGGGAAAGAAAACTCACCAGCCCACGTTCCTGGTCTCAGTTTGCAGTGCTCCATGGGAAATCTCAAAGCAGCCCGAGTTGGCACAGGTGGCAGCTTGTCCCTGGGCGGCATCTTGATATTCGTGGAAATCCAGCAGGCGGATGGCCTCTAATGGCCGAGGGCGTACCTAGTACTGACAAATGATTCTGCCTGGGGAAACAAAACCCACCACCCCACGCTCCTGGTCTGAGTTTTCAGAACTCCGTGGGCACTCTCAAAGCAGCACGAGTTGCAACAGGTGGCAGCTTGTCCCTAGGCGGCATCTTGATACTCGTGGAAATCCAGACAGCAGCCAACCCCTAAGGAACAGGGGCCTACATGGTACTGACAATACGTTCTGCCCGGGGAAACAAAACCCATAAACCCACGTTCCTGGTTTCTGTTTGCAGAGCTCCATGGGCACTCTCAAAGCAGCCCGGGTTGGCACAGGTTGCAGCTTGTCCCTGGGCGGCATCTTGATATTCGTGGAAATCCAGCAGGCGGACGGCCCCGAAGGGCCGAGGGCCTACCTGGTACTGACAAAGGCTTCTGCCCGGGGAAAGAACACTCACCAGCCCACGTTCCTGGTCTCAGTTTGCAGAGCTCCGTGGGCACTCTCAAAGCAGCCCGAATAGGCAAAGGTGGCAGCTTGTCCCTGGGCAGCATCTTGATATTCGTGGAAATCCAAGAGACAGCCTGCCCCTAAGGAACAAGGGCCTACCTGGTACTGCAAAGGCTTCTGCCTGGGGAAAGAAAACCCACAAAACCATGTTCCTGGTCTCAGTTTGCAGAGCTCCATGGGCACTCTCAAAGCAGCCCGAGTTTTCACAGATGTCAGCTTGTCCCTGGGCAGCATCTTGATATTCATGGAAATCCAGCCGGCAGCCTGCCCCGAAGGGCCGGGGTCCTACCTGGTACTGACAATGGCTTCTGCCCGGGGAAAGAAAACCCACCTCTCCACGTTCCTGTTCTCAGTTTGCAGAGCTCCATGGGCACTCTCAAAGCAGCCCGAGTTGGCACAGGTGGCAGCTTGTCCCTGGGCAGCATCTTGATATTCGTGGAAATCCAGCAGGTGGACGGCCCCGAAGGGCCGAGGGCCTACCTAGTACTGACAAATGCTTCTGCCTGGGAAAACTAAACCCAACACCCCACGGTCCTGGTCTCAGTGCGAAGAACTCCGTGGGCACTCTCAAAGCAGCCTGAGTTGCCACAGGTGGCAGCTTGTCCCTGCGCGGCATCTTGATATTCGTGGAAATCCAGCAGGCAGACGGACCCGAAGGGCCGTGGGCCTACCTGGTACTGACATAGGCTTCTGCCCGGGAAAACAAACGTCAGCACCCCGCGTTCCGGGTTTCTTTTTGCAGAGCTCCATGGGCACTCTCAAAGCAGCCTGAGTTGGCACAGGTGGCAGCTTGTCCCTGGGCAGCATCTTGATATTCGTGGAAATCCAGCAGGTGGACGGCCCCGAAGGGCCGAGGGCCTACCTAGTACTGACAAATGCTTCTGCCTGGGGAAACAAAACCCAACACCCCAGGTTCCTGTTCTCTGTGTGAAGAACTCCGTGGGCACTCTCAAAGCAGCCCAAGTTGGCACAGGTGGCAGCTTGTCCCTGGGCGGCATCTTGATATTTGTGGAAATCCAAAAGGAAGCTGGCCCCGAAGGGCCGTGGGCCTACCTGGTACTGACAAAGAATTCTGCCCGGGAAACAAAACCCACAACCCCACGTTCCTGGTCTCAGTTTGCAGAGCTCCATGGGCACTCTCAAAGCAGCCCGAGTTTGCACAGGTGGCAGCTTGTCCCTGGGCAGCATCTTGATATTCGTGGAAATCCAGCAGGCGGACGGCACCGGATGGCCGAGGGCATACCTGGTACTGACAAAGGCTTCTGCCCGGGGAAACAAAACCTGGAACCCCACGATCTCGGTCTCAGTTTGCAGAGCTCCATGGGTACACTCAAAGCAGCCCGAGTTGGCACAGGTGGCAGCTTGTCCCTGGGCAGCATCTTGATATTCGTGGAAATCCAGACAGCAGCCTACCGCTAAGGAACAAGGTCCTACCTGGTACAGACAAAGGCTTCTGCCCGGGAAAACAAAACTCAGTAGCCCACGGTCCTGGTCGCAGT
The DNA here is from genome assembly GCF_015832195.1 of Motacilla alba alba. NCBI lineage: Eukaryota > Metazoa > Chordata > Aves > Passeriformes > Motacillidae > Motacilla > Motacilla alba. Next base: position 83,774 of record NW_024037197.1, on the reverse strand, counting down.
TTGCAGAGCTCCGTGGGCACTCTCAAAGAAGCCCGAGTTGGCACGGGTGGTAGCTTGTCCCTGGGCGGCATCTTGATATTCGTGGAAATGCAGAAGGCAGCAGGCTCCTTAGGGCCGGGGTCCTACCTGGTACTGACAAAGGCTTCTGCCCGGGGAATCAAAACCCGCAACCCCACGATCTAGGTCTAAGTTTGCAGAGCTCCATGGGTACTCCAAAACCAGCACGAGTTGGCACAGGTGGCAGCTTGTCCCTGGGCGGCATCATGATATACGTGGAAATCCAGCAGGCAGCAGGGTCCTTAGGGCCAAGGGCCTACCTGGTACTGACAAAGGCTTCTGCCCGGGGAAAGAAAACTCACCAGCCCACGTTCCTGGTCTCAGTTTGCAGAGCTCCGTGGGCACTCTCAAAGCAGCCCGAGTTGGCACGGGTGGCAGCTTGTCCCTGGGCGGCATCTTGATATTCGTGGAAATCCAGCAGGCGGATGGCCTCTAATGGCCGAGGGCGTACCTAGTACTGACAAATGATTCTGCCTGGGGAAACAAAACCCACCACCCCACGCTCCTGGTCTCAGTTTTCAGAACTCCGTGGGCACTCTCAAAGCAGCACGAGTTGGCACAGGTGGCAGCTTGTCCCTAGGCGGCATCTTGATACTCGTGGAAATCCAGACAGCAGCCAACCCCTAAGGAACAGGGGCCTACATGGTACTGACAATACGTTCTGCCTGGGGAAACAAAACCCATAAACCCACGTTCCTGGTTTCTGTTTGCAGAGCTCCATGGGCACTCTCAAAGCAGCCCGGGTTGGCACAGGTTGCAGCTTGTCCCTGGGCGGCATCTTGATATTCGTGGAAATCCAGCAGGCGGACGGCCCCGAAGGGCCGAGGGCCTACCTGGTACTGACAAAGGCTTCTGCCCGTGGAAAGAACACTCACCAGCCCACGTTCCTGGTCTCAGTTTGCAGAGCTCCGTGGGCACTCTCAAAGCAGCCCGAGTTGGCAAAGGTGGCAGCTTGTCCCTGGGCAGCATCTTGATATTCGTGGAAATCCAAGAGACAGCCTGCCCCTAAGGAACAAGGGCCTACCTGGTACTGACAAAGGCTTCTGCCTGGGGAAAGAAAACCCACAAAACCATGTTCCTGGTCTCAGTTTGCAGAGCTCCATGGGCACTCTCAAAGCAGCCCGAGTTGTCACAGGTGTCAGCTTGTCCCTGGGCAGCATCTTGATATTCGTGGAAATCCAGCAGGCAGCCTGCCCCGAAGGGCCGAAGGCCTACCTGCTACTGACAAAGGCTTCTGCCCGGGGAAAGAAAACCCACCTCTCCACGTTCCTGTTCTCAGTTTGCAGAGCTCCATGGGCACTCTCAAAGCAGCCCGAGTTGGCACAGGTGGCAGCTTGTCCCTGGGCAGCATCTAGATATTCGTGGAAATCCAGCAGGCGGACGGCCCCGAAGGGCCATGGGCCTACCTGGTACTGACATAGGCTTCTGCCCAGGGAAAACAAAAGTCAGCACCCCGCGTTCCGGGTTTCCTTTTGCAGAGCTCCATGGGCACTCTCAAAGCAGCCTGAGTTGGCACAGGTGGCAGCTTGTCCCTGGGCAGCATCTTGATATTCGTGGAAATCCAGCAGGTGGACGGCCCCGAAGGGCCGAGGGCCTACCTAGTACTGACAAATGCTTCTGCCTGGGGAAACAAAACCCAACACCCCAGGTTCCTGGTCTCTGTGTGAAGAACTCCGTGGGCACTCTCTAAGCAGCCCAAGTTGGCACCGGTGGCAGCTTGTCCCTGGGCGGCATCTTGATATTTGTGGAAATCCAAAAGGAAGCTGGCCCCGAAGGGCCGTGGGCCTACCTGGTACTGACAAAGGCTTCTGCCCGGGGAAACAAAACCTGGAACCCCACGATCTCGGTCTCAGTTTGCAGAGCTCCATGGGTACACTCAAAGCAGCCCGAGTTGGCACAGGTGGCAGCTTGTCCCTGGGCAGCATCTTGATATTCGTGGAAATCCAGACAGCAGCCTACCCCTAAGGAACAAGGTTCTACCTGGTACAGACAAAGGCTTCGGCCCGGGAAAACAAAACTCAGTAGCCCACGGTCCTGGTCGCAGTTTGCAGAGCTCCATGGGCACTCTCAAAGAAGCCCGAGTTGGCACGGGTGGTAGCTTGTCCCTGGGCCGCATCTTGATATTCGTGGAAATGCAGAAGGCAGCAGGCTCCTTAGGGCCGGGGTCCTACCTGGTACTGACAAAGGCTTCTGCCCGGGGAATCAAAACCCGCAACCCCACGATCTAGGTCTAAGTTTGCAGAGCTCCATGGGTACTCCAAAAGCAGCACGAGTTGGCACAGGTGGCAGCTTGTCCCTGGGAGGCATCATGATATACGTGGAAATCCAGCAGGCAGCAGGCTCCTTAGGGCCAAGGGCCTACCTGGTACTGACAAAGGCTTCTGCCCGGGGAAAGAAAACTCACCAGCCCACGTTCCTGGTCTCAGTTTGCAGAGCTCCGTGGGCACTCTCAAAGCAGCCCGAGTTGGCACGGGTGGCAGCTTGTCCCTGGGCAGCATCTTGATATTCGTTCAAATCCAGCAGGGAGCATGCTCCTTAGGGCTGAGGGTATACCTGGTACTGAAAAATGCTTCTGCCCGGGGAATCAAAACCCACCACCCCACGATCTAGGTCTCAGTTTGCAGAGCTCCATGGGCACAATCAAAGCAGCCCGAGTTGGCACAGGTGGCAGCTTGTCCCTGGGCGGCATCTTGATATTCGTGGAAATCCAGCAGGGAACCGGCCCCGAAGGGCCATGGGCCTACCTGGTACTGACAAAGGCTTCTGCCCGGGGAAACAAAACCCACCACCCCACGTTCCTGGTCTCAGTTTGCAGAGCTCCATGGGCACTCTCAAAGCAGCACGAGTTGGCACAGGTGGCAGCTTCTCCCTGGGCGGCATCTTGATATTCGTGGAAATCCAGCAAGTAGCCTACCCCTAAGGAAAGAGGGCCTACCTGGTACAGACAAAGGCTTCTGCTCAGGAAAACAAAACTCAGTAGCCCACGTTCCTGGTCACACTTTTCAAAGCTCCTTGGGCACTCTCAAAGCAGCACTAGTTGCCACAGGCGGCAGCTTGTCCCTGGGCAGCATCTTGATATTCGTGGAAATCCAGCAGGCGGACGGCCTCGAAGGGCCAAGGGCCTACCTGGTACTGACAAATGCTTCTGCCCGGGGAAACAAAACCCACCACCCCACGTTCCTGGTCTCAGTGTGAAGAACTCCGTGGGCACTCTCCAAGCAGCGTGGGTTGGCCCAGGTGGCAGCTTGTCCGTGGGCGGCATCTTGATATTCGTGGAAATCCAGCAGGCTGCCGGCCCCGAACGGCCGAGGGCCTACCTGGTACTGACAAAGGCTTCTGCCCGGGGAAAGAACACTCACCAGCCCATGTTCCTGGTCTCAGTTTGCAGAGCTCCGTGGGCACTCTCAAAGCAGCCCGAATTGGCACAGGTGGCAGCTTTTCCCTGGGCAGCATCTTGATATTTGTGGAAATCCAGGAGACAGCCTGCCCCTAAGGAACAAGGTCCTACCTGGTACTGCAAATGCTTCTGCCTGGGGAAAGAAAACCCACAAAACCATGTTCCTGGTCTCAGTTTGCAGAGCTCCATGGGCACTCTCAAAGCAGCCCTGGTTGGCACAGGTGGCAGCTTGTCCCTAGGCAGCATCTTGATATTCGTGGAAATCCTGCTGCCAGCCTGCCCCGAAGGGCCGAAGGCCTACCTGATAGTGACAAAGCCTTCTGCCCGGGAAAACAAAACTCAGCACCCCACGTTCCTGGTTTCATTTTGCAGAGCTCCATGGGCACTCTCAAAGCAGCACTAGTTGGCACGGGTGGCAGCTTGTCCCTGGGCAGCATCTTGATATTCATGGAAATCCAGCAGGTGGACGGCCCCGAAGGGCCGAGGGCCTACCTAGTACTGACAAATGCTTCTGCCTGGGGAAACAAAACCCAACACCCCAGGTTCCTGTTCTCTGTGTGAAGAACTACGTGGGCACTCTCCAAGCAGCCCGGGTTGGCACAGGTGGCAGCTTGTCCCTGGGCGGCATCTTGATATTTGTGGAAATCCAAAAGGAACCTGGCCCCGAAGGGCCGTGGGCCTACCTGGAACAGACAAAGGCTTCTGCCCAGGGAAACAAAACCCACCACCCCACGTTCCTGGTCTCAGTTTGCAGAGCTCCATGGGCACTCTCAAAGCAGTTCGAGTTTGCACAGGTGGCAGCTTGTCCCTGGGCAGCATCTTGATATTCGTGGAAATCCAGCAGGGGGACGGCCCAGGATGGCCGAGTGCCTACCCAGTACTGACAAATATTTCTGCTTGGGAAAACAAAACGCACCACCCCTCGTTCCTGGTCTCAGTTTGAAGGAATCCGTGGGCTCTCTCAAAGCAGCCCGAGTTGGCACAGGTGGCAGCTTGTCCCTGGGCTGCATCTTGATATTCGTGGAAATCCAGTCAGCAGCCTACCCCTAAGGACAAGGTCCTACCTGGTACAGACAACGGCTTCTGCCCGGGAAAACAAAACTCAGTAGCCCACGGTCCTGGTCGCAGTTTGCAGAGCTCCATGGGCACTCTCAAAGCAGCCCGAGTTGGCACGGGTTGTAGCTTCTGCCTGGGCGGCATCTTGATATTCGTGGAAATCCAGCAGGCGGACAGCCCCGGATGGCCGAGGGCCAACCTGGTACAGATAAAGGCTTCTGCCCGGGGAATCAAAACCCGCAACCCCACGATCTCGGACTCAGTTTGCAGAGCTCCATGGGCACTCCCAAAGCAGCACGAGTTGGCACAGGTGGCAGCTTGTCCCTGGGCAGCATCTTGATATTCGTGGAAATCCAGCGGGCAGCCTACCCCTAAGGAACAAGGTCCTACCTGGTACAGACAAAGGCTTCTGCCCGGGAACACAAAACTCAGTAGCCCACGGTCCTGGTCGCAGTTTGCAGAGCTCCGTGGGCACTCTCAAAGCAGCCCGAGTTGGCACAGGTGGCAGCTTGTCCCTGGACAGCATCTTGATATACGTGGAAATCCAGCCGGCAGCAGGCTCCTCAGGGCCGAGGGCCTACCTGGTATTGACAAAGGCTTCTGCCCGGGGAAAGAAAACTCACCAACCCACGTTCCTGGTCTCAGTTTGCAGAGCTCCGTGGGCACTCTCAAAGCAGCCCGAGTTGGCACGGGTGGCAGCTTGTCCCTGGGCAGCATCTTGATATTCGTTCAAATCCAGCAGGGAGCAGGCACCTTAAGGCCGAGGGCCTACCTGGTACCGAAAAAGGCTTCTGCCCGGGAAATCAAAACCCACCACCACACGATCTAGGTCTCAGTTTGCAGAGCTCCGTGGGCACTCTCAAAGCAGCCCGAGTTGGCACAGCTGGCAGCTTGTCCCTGGGCAGCATCTTGATATTCGTGGAAATCCAGGAGACAGCCTGCCACTAAGGAACAAGGGCCTGCCTGGTACTGCAAATGCTTCTGCCTGGGGAAAGAAAACCCACAAACCCATGTTCCTGGTCTCAGTTTGCAGAGCTCCATGGGCACTCTCAAAGCAGCCCGAGTTGGCACAGGTGGCAGCTTGTCCCTGGGCGGCATCTTGATATTCGTGGAAATCCAGCAGGCAGCCGGCCCCGAAGGGCCATGGGCCTACCTGGTACTGACAAAGGCTTCTGCCCGGGAAAACAAAACTCAGCACCCCGCGTTCCTGGTCTCAGTTTGCAGAGCTCCGTGGGCACTCTCAAAGCAGCCCGAGTTGGCACAGGTGGCAGCTTGTCCCTGGACAGCATCTTGATATTCGTGCAAATCCAGCAGGCAGCAGGCTCCTTAGGGCCGAGGGCCTACCTGGTACTGACAAAGGCCTCTGCCCGGGGAATCAAAACCCGCAGCCCCATGATCTAGGCCTCAGTTTGCAGAGATCCATGGGTACTCTCCAAAGCAGCACGAGTTGGCACAGGTGGCAGCTTGTCCCTGGGCGGCATCTTGATATACTTGGAAATCCAGCAGGCAGCAGGCTCCTTAGGGCCAAGGGCCGACCTGGTACTGACAAAGGCTTCTGCCCGGGAAAACAAAACCCAGCACCCCACGTTCCTGGTTTCTTTTTGCAGAGCTCCATGGGCACTCTCAAAGCAGCCCGAGTTGGCACAGGTAGCAGCATGTCCCTCGGCAGCATCTTGATATTCGTGCAAATCCAGGAGACAGCTGGCCTTAAGGAACAAGGTCCTACCTGGTACTGACAAATGCTTATGCCCAGGGAAACAAATCTCAGCAGCCCACATTCCTGGTTTCAGTTTGCAGAGCTCCGTGGGCACTCTCAAAGCAGCCCGAGTTGGCACAGGTGGCAGCTTGTCCCTGGGCGGCATCTTGATATTCGTGGAAATCCAGCAGGCAGCCGGCCCCGAAGGGCCATGGGCCTACCTGGGACTGACAAAGGCTTCTGCCGGGAAAAACAAAACCCACCACACCACGTGCCTGGTCTCAGTTTGGAGAGCTCCATGAGCACTCTCAAAGCAGCCCGAGTTGGCACAGGTGGCAGCTTGTACCTGCGCGGCATCCTGATCTTCGTGGAAGGACTGCTGCCAGCCTGTCCCGAAGGGCCGAGGGCCAACCTGCTACTGACAAAGGCTTCTGCCCGGGGAAACACAGCCCACCACCCCACGTTCCTGGTTTCAATTTTCAGAGCTCCATTGGCACTCTCAAAGCAGCCCGAGTTTGCACAGCTGGCAGCTTGTCCCTGCGCAACATCTTCATATTCGTGGAAATCCAGCAGGCATCCGGCCCCAAAGGGCCATGGGCCTACCTGATACCAAGAGAGGCTTCTGCCCGGGAAAACAAAACCTGCAACCCCACGTTCCTGGTCTCAGTTTGCAGAGCTCCATGGGCACTCTCAAAGCAGCCCGAGTTGCCACAGGTGGCAGCTTGTTCCTAGGCAGCATCATGTTATTTGTGGAAATCCAGCAAGCAGACTAACCCTAGGGAACAAGGGCCTACCTCTTACAGACAAAGGCTTCTGCCCAGGAAAACAAAACTCAGTAGCCCACGTTTTTGGTCGCAGTTAGCAGAGCTCCATGGGCACTCTCAAAGCAGCCCGAGTTTGCACAGGTGGCAGCGTGTCCCTTGGCGGCATCTTGATATTCGTGGAAATCCAGCAGGCAGCCTGCCCCTAAGTGACGAGGGCCTACCTGGTACTGCAAATGCTTATGCCCGGGGAAACAAAACCCACCAACCCACGTTAATGGTCTCAGTTTGCAGAGCTCCATGGGCACTATCAAAGCAGCCCGAGTTGGGACAGGTGGCAGCTTGTCCCTGGGCGGCATCTTCAGATTCGCGGAAATCCAGGAGGAAGCTGGCCCCAAACAGCCGTGGGCGCTCCCTGTACTGATGAAGGCTTGTGCCCAGGGAAACAAAACTCATCACCCCACGTTCCTGGTCGCAGTTTTCAGAGCTCCATGGGCAATCTCAAAGCAGCCCGAGTTGGCACAGGTGGCAGCCTGTCCCTGGACGGCATCTTGATATTCGTGGAAATCCGTCTGCCAGCAGGCCCTAAAGGTCTGAGGGCCTACCTGGTAGTGACAAATACTTCTGCCCCGGATGACAAACCTCACCTTCCCACGTGCCTGGTCTCAGTTTGCAGAGCTCCATTGGCACTCTCTAAGCAGCCCGACTAGGCAAAGGTGAAACCTTGTCCATGGGCGGCATCTTCAGATTCCCGGAAATCCTGAAGGAAGCTGGCTTTGAAGGGCCGTGCGCCTACCTGGAACAGACAAAGGCTTCTGCCCAGGGAAACAAAATTCACCAACACATTTTCCTGGTCTCAGTTTACAGAGCTCCATGGGAACTCTCAAAGCAGCGCGAGTTGCCACAGGTGGCAGCTTGTCACTGGGCGGCATCTTGATATTGGTGGAAAGCCAGAAGGCAACCGACCCATAAGTGCCAAGGGCCTACCTGGTACTGACAAATGCTTCTGCCCGGGGAAATAAAACCCACCAACCCACGTTAATGGTCTCAGTTTTCAGAGCTCCATGGGCACTCTCAATGCAGCGCGAATTGGCACGGGTAGCAGCTTGTCCCTAGGCGGCATCTTCAGATACGCGGAAATCCCGCTGCCACAAGGCCCCGAAGGGCAGACGTCCTAACTGGTACTGACAAATGCTTCTGTCCCGGAAAAACAAAATTCGCCAACGAACGTTCCTGGTCTCAGTTTGCAGAGCTCCATTGGCACTCTCAAAGCAGCCCGAGTTGGCACAGGTGGCAGCTTGTCCCTGGGCAGCATCTTCAGATTCGCGAAAATCCAGCAGGCAGCCGGCCCCGAATGGGGAGGGCCTACCTGGTACTGACAAAGGCTTCTGCCCAGGAAAACTAAGCTCACCACACCACGTGCCTGGTCTCAGTTTGCAGAGCTCCATGGGCACACTCAAAGCAGCCCGAGTTGGCACAGGCAGCAGTTTATCCCAGGGCGGCATCTTGATATTCGCGGAAATCCAGCGAGCAGCCGCCCCTAAGGGCCAAAGGCCTACCTGGTACTGACAAAGGCTTCTGCCCGGGGAAAGAAAAGCCACCACCCCACGTTCCTGGTCTCAGTTTGCAGAGTTCCATGGGCACTCTCAAAGTAGCCCGAGTTAGCACAGGTGGCAGCTTGTCCCTGGGCGGCATCTTGATATTCGTGGAAATCCAATAGGAAGCTGGCCGCGAAGGGCCGTGGGCCTACCTGGTACTGACAAAGGCTTCTGCCCAGGGAAACAAAATTCGCCAACGCACGTTCATGGTCTCAGTTTGCAGAGCTCCATTGGCACTCTCAAAGCAGCCCGAGTTAACACAGGTGGCAGCTTGTCCCTTGGCAGCATCTTCAGATTCGCGAAAATACAGCAGGCAGACGGCCCCTAAGGACTGAGGGCCTACCTGGTACTGACAAATGCTCCTGCCCGGGAAAAAAAACCCACCACCCCACGTTCCTGGTCTCAGTTTGCAGAGCTCCGTGGGCACTCTCAAAGCAGCCCGAGTTGCCACAGGTGGCAGCTTGTCCCTGGGCGGCATCTTCATATTGGCGGAAATCCAGCATGCAGCCTGCCCCTAAGTGCCAAGGGCCAACCTGGTAATGACAAAGGCTTCTGCCAGGGGAAATAAAACCCACCAACCCACGTTCCTGGTCGCAGTTTGCAGAGCTCCATGGGCACTCTCAAAGCAGCCTGAGTTGGCACAGGTGGCAGTTTGTCCCTGGGCGGCATCTTCAGAGTCGCGGCAATCAAGAAGGAAGCTGGCCCCAAACGGCCGTGGGCCTACCTGGTAATAAGGAAGGCTTGTGAGCAGGGAAACAAAATTCACCACCCCACGTTCCTGGTCGCAGTTTTCAGAGCTACATGGGCACTCTCAAAGCAGCCCGTTTTCCCACAGGTGGCAGCCTGTCCCTGGTCGGCATCTTCATATTCGCGGAAATCCAGCTGCCAGCCTACCCCTAAGGGAAATGATCCCCACTGGTAGAGACAAAGGCTTCTTCCCCGGAAAACAAAACTCACCCACCCCCGTTCCTGGTCACAGTTTGCAGAGCTCCATGGGCACTCTCAAAGCAGCCTGAGTTGGCACAGGTGGCAGCTTGTCCCTGGGCGGCATCTTGATATTCGTGGAAATCCAGAAGGAAGCTGGCCCTGAAGGACCAATGGCCTACCTGGTACTGACAAAACTTTTGCCTAGGGATATAAAATTCGCCAACACACGTTCCTGGTCTCAGTTTGCAGAGCTCCATGGGCACTCTCAAAGCAGCCCGAGTTGCCACAGGTGGCAGCTTGTCCCTGGGCGGCATCTTGATATTGGCGGAAATCCAGCAGGCAACCAGCCCATAAGTGCCAAGGGCCTACCTGGTACTGACAAAGGCTTCTGCCCAGGAAAACTAAGCTCACTACACCACGTGCCTGGTCTCAGTTTGCAGAGCTCCATGGGCACACTCAAAGCAGCCCGAGTTGGCACAGGCAGCAGTTTATCCCAGGGCGGCATCTTGATATTCGCGGAAATCCAGCGAGCAGCCGCCCCTAAGGGCCAAAGGCCTACCTGGTACTGACAAAGGCTTCTGCCCGGGGAAAGAAAAGCCACCACCCCACGTTCCTGGTCTCAGTTTGCAGAGTTCCATGGGCACTCTCAAAGTAGCCCGAGTTGGCACAGGTGGCAGCTTGTCCCTGGGCGGCATCTTGATATTCGTGGAAATCCAATAGGAAGCTGGCCGCGAAGGGCCGTGGGCCTACCTGGTACTGACAAAGGCTTCTGCCCAGGGAAACAAAATTCGCCAACGCACGTTCATGGTCTCAGTTTGCAGAGCTCCATTGGCACTCTCAAAGCAGCCCGAGTTAACACAGGTGGCAGCTTGTCCCTTGGCAGCATCTTCAGATTCGCGAAAATACAGCAGGCAGACGGCCCCTAAGGACTGAGGGCCTACCTGGTACTGACAAATGCTCCTGCCCGGGAAAAAAAAACCCACCACCCCACGTTCCTGGTCTCAGTTTGCAGAGCTCCGTGGGCACTCTCAAAGCAGCCCGAGTTGCCACAGGTGGCAGCTTGTCCCTGGGCGGCATCTTCATATTGGCGGAAATCAAGCATGCAGCCTGCCCCTAAGTGCCAAGGGCCAACCTGGTAATGACAAAGGCTTCTGCCAGGGGAAATAAAACCCACCAACCCACGTTCCTGGTCGCAGTTTGCAGAGCTCCATGGGCACTCTCAAAGCAGCCTGAGTTGGCACAGGTGGCAGTTTGTCCCTGGGCGGCATCTTCAGAGTCGCGGCAATCAAGAAGGAAGCTGGCCCCAAACGGCCGTGGGCCTACCTGGTAATAAGGAAGGCTTGTGCGCAGGGAAACAAAATTCACCACCCCACGTTCCTGGTCGCAGTTTTCAGAGCTACATGGGCACTCTCAAAGCAGCCCGTTTTCCCACAGGTGGCAGCCTGTCCCTGGTCGGCATCTTCATATTCGCGGAAATCCAGCTGCCAGCCTACCCCTAAGGGAAATGATCCCCACTGGTAGAGACAAAGGCTTCTTCCCCGGAAAACAAAACTCACCCACCCCCGTTCCTGGTCACAGTTTGCAGAGCTCCATGGGCACTCTCAAAGCAGCCTGAGTTGGCACAGGTGGCAGCTTGTCCCTGGGCGGCATCTTGATATTCGTGGAAATCCAGAAGGAAGCTGGCCCTGAAGGACCAATGGCCTACCTGGTACTGACAAAACTTTTGCCTAGGGATATAAAATTCGCCAACACACGTTCCTGGTCTCAGTTTGCAGAGCTCCATGGGCACTCTCAAAGCAGCCCGAGTTGCCACAGGTGGCAGCTTGTCCCTGGGCGGCATCTTGATATTGGCGGAAATCCAGCAGGCAACCAGCCCATAAGTGCCAAGGGCCTACCTGGTTCTGACAAATGCTTCTGCAAGGGGAAATAAAACCCACCAACGCACCTTCCTGGTCTCAGTTTGCAGCGTTCCATTGGCATTCTCAAAGCAGCCCGAGTTGGCCCAGGTGGCAGCTTGTCCCTGGGCGGCATCTTCAGATTCGCGAAAACCCAGCAGGCAGCTGGCCCCGAAGGGCGAGGGCCTACCTGGTACTGACAAATGCTTCTGCCCAGGAAAACTAAGCTCACCACACCACGTGCCTGGTCCCAGTTTGCAGAGCTCCATGGGCACTCTCAAAGCAGCCCGAGTTGGCACGGGTGGCAGCTTGTCCCTGATTGGCATCTTGATATTGGCGGAAATACAGCAGGCAGACGGCCCCTAAGGACTTAGGGCCTACCTGATACTGACAAAGGCTTCTGACCGGGAAAAAAAAACCCACCACCCCACGTTCCGGGTCTCAGTTTGCAGAGCTCCATGGGCACTCTCAAAGCAGCCTGAGTTGGCACAGGTGGCAGCTTGTCCCTGCGTGGCATCTTCAAATTCGCGGATATCCTGCAGCCAGACAGCCCAAAAGGGCCGAATGCCTACCTGGTACTGACAAAGGCTTCTGCTCGGGAAAACAGAACTCACCAACCCACGTTCCTGGTCTCAGTTTGCAGAGCTCCATGGGCACTCTCAAAGCAGCGCGAGTTGGCACAGGTGGCAGCTTGTCCCTGGGCGGCATCTTGATATTGGCGGAAATCCAAAAGGAACCTGGCCCCGAAGGGCCGTGGGCCTACCTGGAACAGACAAAGGCTTCTGCCCAGGGAAACAAAACCCACCACCCCACGTTCCTGGTCTCAGTTTGCAGAACTCCATGGGCACACTCAAAGCAGCCAGAGTTGGCGCAGGCGGCAGTCTGTCCCACGGCGGCATCTTGATATTCGCGGAAATCCAGCGAGCAGCTGCCCCAAAGGGCCAAGGGCCTACCTGGTACTGACAAAGGCTTCTGCCCGGGGAAAGAAAAGCCACCACCCCACGTTCCTGGTCTCAGTTTGCAGAGCTCCATGGGCACTCTCAAAGCAGACCGAGTTGGCACAGGTGGCAGCTTGTCCCTGGGCGGCATCTTGATATTTGTGGAAATCCAAAAGGAAGCTGGCACCGAAGGGCCGTGGGCCTACCTGGAACAGACAAAGTCTTCTGCCCAGGGAAACAAAATTCGCCAACACACGTTCATGGTCTCAGTTTGCAGAGCTCCATGGGCACTCTCAAAGCAGTGTGAGTTGCCAGAGGTGGCAGCTTGTCCCTGATTGGCATCTTGATATAGGCGGAAATCCAGCAGGCAGCCGGCCCCGAAGGGCGAGGGCCTACCTGGTACTGACAAATGCGTCTGCCAGGGGAAATAAAACCCACCAACGCACCTTCCTGGTCTCAGTTTGCAGCGTTCCATTGGCATTCTCAAAGCAGCCCGAGTTGGCCCAGGTGGCAGCTTGTCCCTGGGCGGCATCTTCAGATTCGCGAAAACCCAGCAGGCAGCTGGCCCCGAAGGGCGAGGGCCTACCTGGTACTGACAAATGCTTCTGCCCAGGAAAACTAAGCTCACCACACCACGTGCCTGGTCTCAGTTTGCAGAACTCCATGGGCACACTCAAAGCAGCCCGAGTTGGCACAGGCGGCAGTTTGTCCCACGGCGGCATCTTGATATTCGCGGAAATCCAGCGAGCAGCCGCCCCGAAGGGCCAAGGGCCTACCTGGCACTGACAAAGGCTTCTGCCCGGGGAAAGAAAACCCACCACCACACGTTCCTGGTCTCAGTTTGCAGAGCTCCATGGGCACTCTCAAAGCAGACCGAGTTATCACAGGTGGCAGCTTGTCCCTGGGCGGCATCTTGATATTTGTGGAAATCCAAAAGGCTGCCTTCCCCTGAAGAACAAGAGCCTACCTGGTACTGACAAATGCTTCTGCCCGGGGAAAGAAAACTCAGCACCCCACGTTCCTGGTCTCAGTTTGCAGAGCTCCATGGGCACTCTCAAAGCAGCCCGAATTGGCACAGGTGGCAGCTTGTCCCTGGGCGGCATCTTCAGATTCGTGGAAATCCAGCAGGCAGCCGTCCCAAAAGGGGCGTGGGCCTACCTGGTACTGACAAAGGCTTCTGCCTCGGAAAAAAACCTCACTTCCCACGTTCTTGGTCTCAGTTTGCAGAGCTCCATTGCCACTCTCAAAGCAGCCCGAGTTGGCACAGGTGGCAGCTTTTCCCTGGGCGGCATCTTCAGATTCGCAGAAAACCAGCAGGCAGCAGGCCACGAAGAGCCGAGGGCCTACCTGGTACTGACAAAGGCTTCTGCCTGGGAAAACAAACCTCAGCACCCCACGTACAGGTCTCAGTTTGCAGAGCTCCATGGGCACTCTCAAAGCAGCCCGAGTTGGCACAGGTGGCAGCTTGTCCATGGGCGGAATCTTCAGATTCCCGGAAATCCAGAAGGAAGCTGGCTTCGAAGGGCCGTGCGCCTACCCGGTACTGACAAAGGCTTCTGCCCAGGGGAAACAAAATTCACCAACACATTTTCCTGGTCTCAGTTTGCAGAGCTCCATGGGCACTCTCAAAGCAGCCCGAGTTGGCACAGGTGGCAGCTTGTCCCTGGGCAGCATCTTGATATTCATGGAAATCCAGCAGGCAACCGGCCCATAAGTGCCAAGGGCCTACCTGGTACTGACAAATGCTTCTGCCCAGGGAAATAAAACCTCACTTCCCACGTTAATGGTCTCAGTTTGCAGAGCTCCATTGGCACTCTAAAAGCAGCGCGAGTTGGCAATGGTGGCAGCTTGTCCCTGGGCGGCATCTTGATATTGGCGGAAATACAGCAGGCAGCCGGCCCCTAAGGACTGAGGGCCTACCTGGTACTGACAAAGGCTTCTGCCACGGAAAAAAAAACCTCACATCCCACGTTGCTGGTCCCAGTTTGCAGAGCTCCATGGGCACTCTCAAAGCAGCCTGAGTTGCCACAGGTGGCAGCTTGTCCCTGGGCTGCATCTTGATATACGTGAAAATCCAAAAGGCTGCCTTCCCCTGAAAACAAAGGCCTACCTGGTACTGACAAAGGCTTCTGCCCGGGGAAAGAAAACTCAGCAGCCCACGGTCCTGGTCTCAGTTTGCAGAGCTCCATGGGCACTCTCAATGCAGCCCGAGTTGGCACAGGTGGCAGCTTGTCCCTGGGCAGCATCTTGATATTTGCGGAAATCCAGCAGGCAGCCGGCCAAAAAGGGCGAGGGCCTACCTGGTACTGACAAAGGCTTCTGCCTCGGAAAAAAACCTCACTTCCCACGTTCTTGGTCTCACTTTGCAGAGCTCCGTGGGCACTCTCAAAGCAGCCCGAATTGGCACAGGTGGCAGCTTGTCCCTGGGCGGCATCTTGATATTGGCGGAAATCCAGCAGGCAGCCGGCCCCGAAGGGCCGAGGGCCTACCTGGTACTGACAAATGCTTCTGCCGGGGGAAAAAAAACCTCACATCCCACGTTGCTGGTCCCAGTTTGCAGAGCTCCATGGGCACTCTCAAAGCAGCCTGAGTTGGCACAGGTGGCAGTTTGTCCCTGGGCGGCATCTTCAGAGTCGCGGCAATCAAGAAGGAAGCTGGCCCCAAACGGCCGTGGGCCTACCTGGTAATAAGGAAGGCTTGTGCGCAGGGAAACAAAATTCACCACCCCACGTTCCTGGTCGCAGTTTTCAGAGCTACATGGGCACTCTCAAAGCAGCCCGTTTTCCCACAGGTGGCAGCCTGTCCCTGGTCGGCATCTTCATATTCGCGGAAATCCAGCTGCCAGCCTACCCCTAAGGGAAATGATCCCCACTGGTAGAGACAAAGGCTTCTTCCCCGGAAAACAAAACTCACCCACCCCCGTTCCTGGTCACAGTTTGCAGAGCTCCATGGGCACTCTCAAAGCAGCCTGAGTTGGCACAGGTGGCAGCTTGTCCCTGGGCGGCATCTTGATATTCGTGGAAATCCAGAAGGAAGCTGGCCCTGAAGGACCAATGGCCTACCTGGTACTGACAAAACTTTTGCCTAGGGATATAAAATTCGCCAACACACGTTCCTGGTCTCAGTTTGCAGAGCTCCATGGGCACTCTCAAAGCAGCCCGAGTTGCCACAGGTGGCAGCTTGTCCCTGGGCGGCATCTTGATATTGGCGGAAATCCAGCAGGCAACCAGCCCATAAGTGCCAAGGGCCTACCTGGTTCTGACAAATGCTTCTGCAAGGGGAAATAAAACCCACCAACGCACCTTCCTGGTCTCAGTTTGCAGCGTTCCATTGGCATTCTCAAAGCAGCCCGAGTTGGCCCAGGTGGCAGCTTGTCCCTGGGCGGCATCTTCAGATTCGCGAAAACCCAGCAGGCAGCTGGCCCCGAAGGGCGAGGGCCTACCTGGTACTGACAAATGCTTCTGCCCAGGAAAACTAAGCTCACCACACCACGTGCCTGGTCCCAGTTTGCAGAGCTCCATGGGCACTCTCAAAGCAGCCCGAGTTGGCACGGGTGGCAGCTTGTCCCTGATTGGCATCTTGATATTGGCGGAAATACAGCAGGCAGACGGCCCCTAAGGACTTAGGGCCTACCTGATACTGACAAAGGCTTCTGACCGGGAAAAAAAAAACCCACCACCCCACGTTCCGGGTCTCAGTTTGCAGAGCTCCATGGGCACTCTCAAAGCAGCCTGAGTTGGCACAGGTGGCAGCTTGTCCCTGCGTGGCATCTTCAAATTCGCGGATATCCTGCAGCCAGACAGCCCAAAAGGGCCGAATGCCTACCTGGTACTGACAAAGGCTTCTGCTCGGGAAAACAGAACTCACCAACCCACGTTCCTGGTCTCAGTTTGCAGAGCTCCATGGGCACTCTCAAAGCAGCGCGAGTTGGCACAGGTGGCAGCTTGTCCCTGGGCGGCATCTTGATATTGGCGGAAATCCAAAAGGAACCTGGCCCCGAAGGGCCGTGGGCCTACCTGGAACAGACAAAGGCTTCTGCCCAGGGAAACAAAACCCACCACCCCACGTTCCTGGTCTCAGTTTGCAGAACTCCATGGGCACACTCAAAGCAGCCAGAGTTGGCGCAGGCGGCAGTCTGTCCCACGGCGGCATCTTGATATTCGCGGAAATCCAGCGAGCAGCTGCCCCAAAGGGCCAAGGGCCTACCTGGTACTGACAAAGGCTTCTGCCCGGGGAAAGAAAAGCCACCACCCCACGTTCCTGGTCTCAGTTTGCAGAGCTCCATGGGCACTCTCAAAGCAGACCGAGTTGGCACAGGTGGCAGCTTGTCCCTGGGCGGCATCTTGATATTGGCGGAAATACAGCAGGCAGCCGGCCCCTAAGGACTGAGGGCCTACCTGGTACTGACAAAGGCTTCTGCCACGGAAAAAAAACCTCACATCCCACGTTGCTGGTCCCAGTTTGCAGAGCTCCATGGGCACTCTCAAAGCAGCCTGAGTTGCCACAGGTGGCAGCTTGTCCCTGGGCTGCATCTTGATATACGTGAAAATCCAAAAGGCTGCCTTCCCCTGAAAACAAAGGCCTACCTGGTACTGACAAAGGCTTCTGCCCGGGGAAAGAAAACTCAGCAGCCCACGGTCCTGGTCTCAGTTTGCAGAGCTCCATGGGCACTCTCAATGCAGCCCGAGTTGGCACAGGTGGCAGCTTGTCCCTGGGCAGCATCTTGATATTTGCGGAAATCCAGCAGGCAGCCGGCCAAAAAGGGCGAGGGCCTACCTGGTACTGACAAAGGCTTCTGCCTCGGAAAAAAACCTCACTTCCCACGTTCTTGGTCTCACTTTGCAGAGCTCCGTGGGCACTCTCAAAGCAGCCCGAATTGGCACAGGTGGCAGCTTGTCCCTGGGCGGCATCTTGATATTGGCGGAAATCCAGCAGGCAGCCGGCCCCGAAGGGCCGAGGGCCTACCTGGTACTGACAAATGCTTCTGCCGGGGGAAAAAAAACCTCACATCCCACGTTGCTGGTCCCAGTTTGCAGAGCTCCATGGGCACTCTCAAAGCAGCCTGAGTTGGCACAGGTGGCAGTTTGTCCCTGGGCGGCATCTTCAGAGTCGCGGCAATCAAGAAGGAAGCTGGCCCCAAACGGCCGTGGGCCTACCTGGTAATAAGGAAGGCTTGTGCGCAGGGAAACAAAATTCACCACCCCACGTTCCTGGTCGCAGTTTTCAGAGCTACATGGGCACTCTCAAAGCAGCCCGTTTTCCCACAGGTGGCAGCCTGTCCCTGGTCGGCATCTTCATATTCGCGGAAATCCAGCTGCCAGCCTACCCCTAAGGGAAATGATCCCCACTGGTAGAGACAAAGGCTTCTTCCCCGGAAAACAAAACTCACCCACCCCCGTTCCTGGTCACAGTTTGCAGAGCTCCATGGGCACTCTCAAAGCAGCCTGAGTTGGCACAGGTGGCAGCTTGTCCCTGGGCGGCATCTTGATATTCGTGGAAATCCAGAAGGAAGCTGGCCCTGAAGGACCAATGGCCTACCTGGTACTGACAAAACTTTTGCCTAGGGATATAAAATTCGCCAACACACGTTCCTGGTCTCAGTTTGCAGAGCTCCATGGGCACTCTCAAAGCAGCCCGAGTTGCCACAGGTGGCAGCTTGTCCCTGGGCGGCATCTTGATATTGGCGGAAATCCAGCAGGCAACCAGCCCATAAGTGCCAAGGGCCTACCTGGTTCTGACAAATGCTTCTGCAAGGGGAAATAAAACCCACCAACGCACCTTCCTGGTCTCAGTTTGCAGCGTTCCATTGGCATTCTCAAAGCAGCCCGAGTTGGCCCAGGTGGCAGCTTGTCCCTGGGCGGCATCTTCAGATTCGCGAAAACCCAGCAGGCAGCTGGCCCCGAAGGGCGAGGGCCTACCTGGTACTGACAAATGCTTCTGCCCAGGAAAACTAAGCTCACCACACCACGTGCCTGGTCCCAGTTTGCAGAGCTCCATGGGCACTCTCAAAGCAGCCCGAGTTGGCACGGGTGGCAGCTTGTCCCTGATTGGCATCTTGATATTGGCGGAAATACAGCAGGCAGACGGCCCCTAAGGACTTAGGGCCTACCTGATACTGACAAAGGCTTCTGACCGGGAAAAAAAAACCCACCACCCCACGTTCCGGGTCTCAGTTTGCAGAGCTCCATGGGCACTCTCAAAGCAGCCTGAGTTGGCACAGGTGGCAGCTTGTCCCTGCGTGGCATCTTCAAATTCGCGGATATCCTGCAGCCAGACAGCCCAAAAGGGCCGAATGCCTACCTGGTACTGACAAAGGCTTCTGCTCGGGAAAACAGAACTCACCAACCCACGTTCCTGGTCTCAGTTTGCAGAGCTCCATGGGCACTCTCAAAGCAGCGCGAGTTGGCACAGGTGGCAGCTTGTCCCTGGGCGGCATCTTGATATTGGCGGAAATCCAAAAGGAACCTGGCCCCGAAGGGCCGTGGGCCTACCTGGAACAGACAAAGGCTTCTGCCCAGGGAAACAAAACCCACCACCCCACGTTCCTGGTCTCAGTTTGCAGAACTCCATGGGCACACTCAAAGCAGCCAGAGTTGGCACAGGCGGCAGTCTGTCCCACGGCGGCATCTTGATATTTGCGGAAATCCAGCGAGCAGCTGCCCCAAAGGGCCAAGGGCCTACCTGGTACTGACAAAGGCTTCTGCCCGGGGAAAGAAAAGCCACCACCCCACGTTCCTGGTCTCAGTTTGCAGAGCTCCATGGGCACTCTCAAAGCAGACCGAGTTGGCACAGGTGGCAGCTTGTCCCTGGGCGGCATCTTGATATTTGTGGAAATCCAAAAGGAAGCTGGCACCGAAGGGCCGTGGGCCTACCTGGAACAGACAAAGTCTTCTGCCCAGGGAAACAAAATTCGCCAACACACGTTCATGGTCTCAGTTTGCAGAGCTCCATGGGCACTCTCAAAGCAGTGTGAGTTGCCAGAGGTGGCAGCTTGTCCCTGATTAGCATCTTGATATAGGCGGAAATCCAGCAGGCAGCCGGCCCCGAAGGGCGAGGGCCTACCTGGTACTGACAAATGCTTCTGCCCGGGGAAATAAAACCCACCAACGCACCTTCCTGGTCTCAGTTTGCAGCGTTCCATTGGCATTCTCAAAGCAGCCCGAGTTGGCCCAGGTGGCAGCTTGTCCCTGGGCGGCATCTTCAGATTCGCGAAAACCCAGCAGGCAGCTGGCCCCGAAGGGCGAGGGCCTACATGGTACTGACAAATGCTTCTGCCCAGGAAAACTAAGCTCACCACACCACGTGCCTGGTCTCAGTTTGCAGAGCTCCATGGGCACTCTCAAAGCAGCCCGAGTTGGCACAGGCGGCAGTTTGTCCCACGGCGGCATCTTGATATTCGCGGAAATCCAGCGAGCAGCCGCCCCGAAGGGCCAAGGGCCTACCTGGCACTGACAAAGGCTTCTGCCCGGGGAAAGAAAACCCACCACCACACGTTCCTGGTCTCAGTTTGCAGAGCTCCATGGGCACTCTCAAAGCAGACCGAGTTATCACAGGTGGCAGCTTGTCCCTGGGCGGCATCTTGATATTTGTGGAAATCCAAAAGGCTGCCTTCCCCTGAAGAACAAGAGCCTACCTGGTACTGACAAATGCTTCTGCCCGCGGAAACAAAACCCACCACCCCACGTTCCTGGTCTCAGTTTGCAGAGCTCCATGGGCACTCTCAAAGCAGCCCGAATTGGCACAGGTGGCAGCTTGTCCCTGGGCGGCATCTTCAGATTCGTGGAAATCCAGCAGGCAGCCGTCCCAAAAGGGGCGTGGGCCTACCTGGTACTGACAAAGGCTTCTGCCTCGGAAAAAAACCTCACTTCCCACGTTCTTGGTCTCAGTTTGCAGAGCTCCATTGCCACTCTCAAAGCAGCCCGAGTTGGCACAGGTGGCAGCTTTTCCCTGGGCGGCATCTTCAGATTCGCAGAAAACCAGCAGGCAGCAGGCCACGAACGGCCGAGGGCCTACCTGGTACTGACAAAGGCTTCTGCCTGGGAAAACAAACCTCAGCACCCCACGTACAGGTCTCAGTTTGCAGAGCTCCATGGGCACTCTCAAAGCAGCCCGAGTTGGCACAGGTGGCAGCTTGTCCATGGGCGGAATCTTCAGATTCCCGGAAATCCAGAAGGAAGCTGGCTTCGAAGGGCCGTGCGCCTACCCGGTACTGACAAAGGCTTCTGCCCAGGGGAAACAAAATTCACCAACACATTTTCCTGGTCTCAGTTTGCAGAGCTCCATGGGCACTCTCAAAGCAGCCCGAGTTGGCACAGGTGGCAGCTTGTCCCTGGGCAGCATCTTGATATTCATGGAAATCCAGCAGGCAACCGGCCCATAAGTGCCAAGGGCCTACCTGGTACTGACAAATGCTTCTGCCCAGGGAAATAAAACCTCACTTCCCACGTTAATGGTCTCAGTTTGCAGAGCTCCATTGGCACTCTAAAAGCAGCGCGAGTTGGCAATGGTGGCAGCTTGTCCCTGGGCGGCATCTTGATATTGGCGGAAATACAGCAGGCAGCCGGCCCCTAAGGACTGAGGGCCTACCTGGTACTGACAAAGGCTTCTGCCACGGAAAAAAAACCTCACATCCCACGTTGCTGGTCCCAGTTTGCAGAGCTCCATGGGCACTCTCAAAGCAGCCTGAGTTGCCACAGGTGGCAGCTTGTCCCTGGGCTGCATCTTGATATACGTGAAAATCCAAAAGGCTGCCTTCCCCTGAAAACAAAGGCCTACCTGGTACTGACAAAGGCTTCTGCCCGGGGAAAGAAAACTCAGCAGCCCACGGTCCTGGTCTCAGTTTGCAGAGCTCCATGGGCACTCTCAATGCAGCCCGAGTTGGCACAGGTGGCAGCTTGTCCCTGGGCAGCATCTTGATATTTGCGGAAATCCAGCAGGCAGCCGGCCAAAAAGGGCGAGGGCCTACCTGGTACTGACAAAGGCTTCTGCCTCGGAAAAAAACCTCACTTCCCACGTTCTTGGTCTCACTTTGCAGAGCTCCGTGGGCACTCTCAAAGCAGCCCGAATTGGCACAGGTGGCAGCTTGTCCCTGGGCGGCATCTTGATATTGGCGGAAATCCAGCAGGCAGCCG
Organism: Motacilla alba alba; assembly: GCF_015832195.1. Lineage (NCBI taxonomy): Eukaryota > Metazoa > Chordata > Aves > Passeriformes > Motacillidae > Motacilla > Motacilla alba. Next base: position 62,318 of record NW_024037197.1, on the reverse strand, counting down.
GCCCCGAAGGGCCGAGGGCCTACCTGGTACTGACAAATGCTTCTGCCGGGGGAAAAAAAACCTCACATCCCACGTTGCTGGTCCCAGTTTGCAGAGCTCCATGGGCACTCTCAAAGCAGCCTGAGTTGGCACAGGTGGCAGTTTGTCCTTGGGCGGCATCTTGATATACGTGAAAATCCAAAAGTCTGCCTTCCCCTGAAAACAAAGGCCTACCTGGTACTGACAAAGGCTTCTGCCCGGGGAAAGAAAACTCAGCACCCCACGGTCCTGGTCTCAGTTTCCAGAGCTCCATGGGCACTCTCAAAGCAGCCCGAGTTGGCACAGGTGGCAGCCCTCACCTGGGCGGCATCTTCAGATTCGCAGAAATCCAGCAGGCAGACTGCCCCAAAGGGCGAGGGCCTACCTGGTACTGACAAAGGCTTCTGCCTCGGAAAACAAAACCTCACATCCCACGTTCTTGGTCTCAGTTTGCAGAGCTCCATGGGCACTCTCAAAGCAGCGCGAGTTGGCACAGGTGGCAGCTTGTCCCTGGGCGGCATCTTGATATTGGCGGAAATCCAGCAGGCAGCTGGCCCCGAAGGTCGAGGGCCTACCTGGTACTGACAAAGGCTTCTGCCGGGGGAAAAAAAACCTCACATCCCACGTTGCTGGTCCCAGTTTGCAGAGCTCCATGGGCACTCTCAAAGCAGCCTGAGTTGCCACAGGTGGAAGCTTGTCCCTGGGCTGCATCTTGATATACGTGAAAATCCAAAAGGCTGCCTTCCCCTGAACAGAAAGGCCTACCTGTTGCTGACAAAGGCTTCTGCCCGGGGAAAGAAAACTCAGCACCCCACGGTCCTGGTCTCAGTTTGCAGAGCTCCGTGGGCACTCTCAAAGCAGCCCGAGTTGGCACAGGTGGCAGCCTGTCCCTGGGTGGCATCTTCAGATTTGCGGAAATCCAGCAGGCAGCAGGCCACGAAGAGCCGAGGGCCTACCTGGTACTGACAAAGGCTTCTGCCCAGGGAAAACAAACCTCAGCACCCCACGTACAGGTCTCAGTTTGCAGAGCTCCATGGGCACTCTCAAAGCTGCCTGAGTAGGCACGAGTGGCAGCTTGTCCATGGGCGGAATCTTCAGATTCCTGGAAATCCAGAAGGAAGCTGGCGTCGAAGGGCCGTGCGCCTACCTGGTACTGACAAAGGCTTCTGCCCAGGGAAACAAAACTCACCAACACATTTTCCTGGTCTCAGTTTGCAGAGCTCCATGGGCACTCTCAAAGCAGCCCGAGTTGCCACAGGTGGCAGCTTGTCCCTGGGCGGCATCTTCATATTGGCGGAAATCCAGCAGGCAACCGGCCCATAAGTGCCAAGGGCCTACCTGGTACTGACAAATGCTTCTGCCCGGGGAAATAAAACCCACCAACCCACATTAATGGTCTCAGTTTTCAGAGCTCCATGGGCACTCTCAAAGCAGCCCGAGTTGGCACAGGTGGCAGCTTGTCCCTAGGCGGCATCTTTAGATACGCGGAAATCCCGCTGCCACCCGGCAACGAAGGGCAGACGTCCTACCTGGTACTGACAATGGCTTCTGTCCCTGAAAAACAAAATTCGCCAACGCACGGTCCTGGTCTCAGTTTGCAGAGCTCCATTGGCACTCTCAAAGCAGCCCGAGTTGGCACAGGTGGCAGCTTGTCCCTGGGCGGCATCTTCAGATTCGCAGAAATCCAGCAGGCAGCCGGCCCAAAAGGGCCGAGGGCCTACCTGGTACTGACAAAGGCTTCTGCCTCGGAAAAAAACCTCACTTCCCACGTTCTTGGTCTCAGTTTGCAGAGCTCCATGGGCACTCTCAATGCAGCCCGAGTTGGCACAGGTGGCAGCCTGTCCCTGGGCGGCATCTTCAGATTTGCGGAAATCCAGCAGGCAGCAGGCCACGAAGAGCCGAGGGCCTACCTGGTACTGACAAAGGCTTCTGCCTCGGAAAAAAACCTCACTTCCCACGTTCTTGGTCTCAGTTTGCAGAGCTCCGTGGGCAATCTCAAAGCAGCCCGAGTTGGCACAGGTGGCAGTTTGTCCCTGGTCGGCATCTTCAGATTCGCTGAAATCCAGCAGGCAGCAGGCCACGAAGAGCCGAGGGCCTACCTGGTACTGACAAAGGCTTCTGCCCAGGGAAAACAAACCTCAGCACCCCACGTACAGGTCTCAGTTTGCAGAGCTCCATGGGCACTCTCAAAGCTGCCTGAGTAGGCACGAGTGGCAGCTTGTCCATGGGCGGAATCTTCAGATTCCCGGAAATCCAGAAGGAAGCTGGCTTCGAAGGGCCGTGCGCCTACCTGGTACTGACAAAGGCTTCTGCCCAGGGAAACAAAACTCACCAACACATTTTCCTGGTCTCAGTTTGCAGAGCTCCATGGGCACTCTCAAAGCAGCCCGAGTTGCCACAGGTGGCAGCTTGTCCCTGGGCGGCATCTTCATATTGGCGGAAATCCAGCAGGCAACCGGCCCATAAGTGCCAAGGGCCTACCTGGTACTGACAAATGCTTCTGCCCGGGGAAATAAAACCCACCAACCCACATTAATGGTCTCAGTTTTCAGAGCTCCATGGGCACTCTCAAAGCAGCCTGAGTTGGCACAGGTGGCAGCTTGTCCCTAGGCGGCATCTTTAGATACGCGGAAATCCCGCTGCCACCCGGCAACGAAGGGCAGACGTCCTACCTGGTACTGACAATGGCTTCTGTCCCTGAAAAACAAAATTCGTCAACGCACGTTCCTGGTCTCATTTTGCAGAGCTCCATTGGCACTCTCAAAGCAGCCCGAGTTGGCACAGGTGGCAGCTTGTCCCTGGGTGGCATCTTCAGATTCGCGAAAACCCAGCAGGCAGCTGGCCCCGAAGGGCGAGGGCCTACCTGGTACTGACAAAGGCTTCTGCCCAGGAAAACTAAGCTCACCACACCACGTGCCTGGTCTCAGTTTGCAGAACTCCATTGGCACTCTAAAAGCAGCGTGAGTTGCCACAGGTGGCAGCTTGTCCCTGGGCAGCATCTTGATATTGGCGGAAATCCAGCAGGCAGACGGCCCCTAAGGACTGAGGGCCTACCTGATACTGACAAGGGCTTCTGCCCGGGAAAAAAACCCCACCACCCCACGGTCCTTGTCTCAGTTTGCAGAGCTCCATGGGCACTCTCAAAGAAGCCTGAGTTGGCACAGGTGGCAGCTTGTCCCTGGGTGGCATCTACAAATTCGCGGATATCCTGCAGCCAGACAGCCCAAAAGGGCCGAGGGCCTAGCTGGTACTGACAAAGGCTTCTGCCCGGGAAAACAGAACTCACCAACCCACGTTCCTGGTCTCAGTTTGCAGAGCTCCATGGGCACTCTCAAAGCAGCCCGAGTTGGCACAGGTGGCAGCTTGTCCCTGAGTGGCATCTTGATATTGGCGGAAATCCAGCAGGCAGCCGGCCCCGAAGGGCCATGGGCCTACCTGGTACTGACAAAGGCTTCTGCCTCGGAAAAAAAAACCTCACATCCCACGTTGCTGGTCCCAGTTTGCAGAGCTCCATGGGCACTCTCAAAGCAGCCTGAGTTGCCACAGGTGGCAGCTTGTCCCTGGGCTGCATCTTGATATACGTGAAAATCCAAAAGGCTGCCTTCCCCTGAAAACAAAGGCCTACCTGGTACTGACAAAGGCTTCTGCCCGGGGAAAGAAAACTCAGCACCCCACGGTCGTGGTCTCAGTTTGCAGAGCTCCATGGGCACTCTCAATGCAGCCCGAGTTGGCACAGGTGGCAGCTTGTCCCTGGGCGGCATCTTGATATTTGCGGAAATCCAGCAGGCAGCCGGCCAAAAAGGGCGAGGGCCTACCTGGTACTGACAAAGGCTTCTGCCTCGGAAAAAAACCTCACTTCCCACGTTCTTGGTCTCAGTTTGCAGAGCTCCGTGGGCACTCTCAAAGCAGCCCGAGTTGGCACAGGTGGCAGCTTGTCCCTGGGCGGCATCTTGATATTGGCGGAAATCCAGCAGGCAGCAGGCCACGAAGAGCCGAGGGCCTACCTGGTACTGACAAAGGCTTCTGCCTCGGAAAAAAACCTCACTTCCCACGTTCTTGGTCTCAGTTTGCAGAGCTCCGTGGGCAATCTCAAAGCAGCCCGAGTTGGCACAGGTGGCAGTTTGTCCCTGGTCGGCATCTTCAGATTCGCTGAAATCCAGCAGGCAGCAGGCCACGAAGAGCCGAGGGCCTACCTGGTACTGACAAAGGCTTCTGCCCAGGGAAAACAAACCTCAGCACCCCACGTACAGGTCTCAGTTTGCAGAGCTCCATGGGCACTCTCAAAGCTGCCTGAGTAGGCACGAGTGGCAGCTTGTCCATGGGCGGAATCTTCAGATTCCCGGAAATCCAGAAGGAAGCTGGCTTCGAAGGGCCGTGCGCCTACCTGGTACTGACAAAGGCTTCTGCCCAGGGAAACAAAACTCACCAACACATTTTCCTGGTCTCAGTTTGCAGAGCTCCATGGGCACTCTCAAAGCAGCCCGAGTTGCCACAGGTGGCAGCTTGTCCCTGGGCGGCATCTTCATATTGGCGGAAATCCAGCAGGCAACCGGCCCATAAGTGCCAAGGGCCTACCTGGTACTGACAAATGCTTCTGCCCGGGGAAATAAAACCCACCAACCCACATTAATGGTCTCAGTTTTCAGAGCTCCATGGGCACTCTCAAAGCAGCCTGAGTTGGCACAGGTGGCAGCTTGTCCCTAGGCGGCATCTTTAGATACGCGGAAATCCCGCTGCCACCCGGCAACGAAGGGCAGACGTCCTACCTGGTACTGACAATGGCTTCTGTCCCTGAAAAACAAAATTCGTCAACGCACGTTCCTGGTCTCATTTTGCAGAGCTCCATTGGCACTCTCAAAGCAGCCCGAGTTGGCACAGGTGGCAGCTTGTCCCTGGGTGGCATCTTCAGATTCGCGAAAACCCAGCAGGCAGCTGGCCCCGAAGGGCGAGGGCCTACCTGGTACTGACAAAGGCTTCTGCCCAGGAAAACTAAGCTCACCACACCACGTGCCTGGTCTCAGTTTGCAGAACTCCATTGGCACTCTAAAAGCAGCGTGAGTTGCCACAGGTGGCAGCTTGTCCCTGGGCAGCATCTTGATATTGGCGGAAATCCAGCAGGCAGACGGCCCCTAAGGACTGAGGGCCTACCTGATACTGACAAGGGCTTCTGCCCGGGAAAAAAACCCCACCACCCCACGGTCCTTGTCTCAGTTTGCAGAGCTCCATGGGCACTCTCAAAGAAGCCTGAGTTGGCACAGGTGGCAGCTTGTCCCTGGGTGGCATCTACAAATTCGCGGATATCCTGCAGCCAGACAGCCCAAAAGGGCCGAGGGCCTAGCTGGTACTGACAAAGGCTTCTGCCCGGGAAAACAGAACTCACCAACCCACGTTCCTGGTCTCAGTTTGCAGAGCTCCATGGGCACTCTCAAAGCAGCCCGAGTTGGCACAGGTGGCAGCTTGTCCCTGAGTGGCATCTTGATATTGGCGGAAATCCAGCAGGCAGCCGGCCCCGAAGGGCCATGGGCCTACCTGGTACTGACAAAGGCTTCTGCCTCGGAAAAAAAACCTCACATCCCACGTTGCTGGTCCCAGTTTGCAGAGCTCCATGGGCACTCTCAAAGCAGCCTGAGTTGCCACAGGTGGCAGCTTGTCCCTGGGCTGCATCTTGATATACGTGAAAATCCAAAAGGCTGCCTTCCCCTGAAAACAAAGGCCTACCTGGTACTGACAAAGGCTTCTGCCCGGGGAAAGAAAACTCAGCACCCCACGGTCGTGGTCTCAGTTTGCAGAGCTCCATGGGCACTCTCAATGCAGCCCGAGTTGGCACAGGTGGCAGCTTGTCCCTGGGCGGCATCTTGATATTTGCGGAAATCCAGCAGGCAGCCGGCCAAAAAGGGCGAGGGCCTACCTGGTACTGACAAAGGCTTCTGCCTCGGAAAAAAACCTCACTTCCCACGTTCTTGGTCTCAGTTTGCAGAGCTCCGTGGGCACTCTCAAAGCAGCCCGAGTTGGCACAGGTGGCAGCTTGTCCCTGGGCGGCATCTTGATATTGGCGGAAATCCAGCAGGCAGCAGGCCACGAAGAGCCGAGGGCCTACCTGGTACTGACAAAGGCTTCTGCCTCGGAAAAAAACCTCACTTCCCACGTTCTTGGTCTCAGTTTGCAGAGCTCCGTGGGCAATCTCAAAGCAGCCCGAGTTGGCACAGGTGGCAGTTTGTCCCTGGTCGGCATCTTCAGATTCGCTGAAATCCAGCAGGCAGCAGGCCACGAAGAGCCGAGGGCCTACCTGGTACTGACAAAGGCTTCTGCCCAGGGAAAACAAACCTCAGCACCCCACGTACAGGTCTCAGTTTGCAGAGCTCCATGGGCACTCTCAAAGCTGCCTGAGTAGGCACGAGTGGCAGCTTGTCCATGGGCGGAATCTTCAGATTCCCGGAAATCCAGAAGGAAGCTGGCTTCGAAGGGCCGTGCGCCTACCTGGTACTGACAAAGGCTTCTGCCCAGGGAAACAAAACTCACCAACACATTTTCCTGGTCTCAGTTTGCAGAGCTCCATGGGCACTCTCAAAGCAGCCCGAGTTGCCACAGGTGGCAGCTTGTCCCTGGGCGGCATCTTCATATTGGCGGAAATCCAGCAGGCAACCGGCCCATAAGTGCCAAGGGCCTACCTGGTACTGACAAATGCTTCTGCCCGGGGAAATAAAACCCACCAACCCACATTAATGGTCTCAGTTTTCAGAGCTCCATGGGCACTCTCAAAGCAGCCTGAGTTGGCACAGGTGGCAGCTTGTCCCTAGGCGGCATCTTTAGATACGCGGAAATCCCGCTGCCACCCGGCAACGAAGGGCAGACGTCCTACCTGGTACTGACAATGGCTTCTGTCCCTGAAAAACAAAATTCGTCAACGCACGTTCCTGGTCTCATTTTGCAGAGCTCCATTGGCACTCTCAAAGCAGCCCGAGTTGGCACAGGTGGCAGCTTGTCCCTGGGTGGCATCTTCAGATTCGCGAAAACCCAGCAGGCAGCTGGCCCCGAAGGGCGAGGGCCTACCTGGTACTGACAAAGGCTTCTGCCCAGGAAAACTAAGCTCACCACACCACGTGCCTGGTCTCAGTTTGCAGAACTCCATTGGCACTCTAAAAGCAGCGTGAGTTGCCACAGGTGGCAGCTTGTCCCTGGGCAGCATCTTGATATTGGCGGAAATCCAGCAGGCAGACGGCCCCTAAGGACTGAGGGCCTACCTGATACTGACAAGGGCTTCTGCCCGGGAAAAAAACCCCACCACCCCACGGTCCTTGTCTCAGTTTGCAGAGCTCCATGGGCACTCTCAAAGAAGCCTGAGTTGGCACAGGTGGCAGCTTGTCCCTGGGTGGCATCTACAAATTCGCGGATATCCTGCAGCCAGACAGCCCAAAAGGGCCGAGGGCCTAGCTGGTACTGACAAAGGCTTCTGCCCGGGAAAACAGAACTCACCAACCCACGTTCCTGGTCTCAGTTTGCAGAGCTCCATGGGCACTCTCAAAGCAGCCCGAGTTGGCACAGGTGGCAGCTTGTCCCTGAGTGGCATCTTGATATTGGCGGAAATCCAGCAGGCAGCCGGCCCCGAAGGGCCATGGGCCTACCTGGTACTGACAAAGGCTTCTGCCTCGGAAAAAAAACCTCACATCCCACGTTGCTGGTCCCAGTTTGCAGAGCTCCATGGGCACTCTCAAAGCAGCCTGAGTTGCCACAGGTGGCAGCTTGTCCCTGGGCTGCATCTTGATATACGTGAAAATCCAAAAGGCTGCCTTCCCCTGAAAACAAAGGCCTACCTGGTACTGACAAAGGCTTCTGCCCGGGGAAAGAAAACTCAGCACCCCACGGTCGTGGTCTCAGTTTGCAGAGCTCCATGGGCACTCTCAATGCAGCCCGAGTTGGCACAGGTGGCAGCTTGTCCCTGGGCGGCATCTTGATATTTGCGGAAATCCAGCAGGCAGCCGGCCAAAAAGGGCGAGGGCCTACCTGGTACTGACAAAGGCTTCTGCCTCGGAAAAAAACCTCACTTCCCACGTTCTTGGTCTCAGTTTGCAGAGCTCCGTGGGCACTCTCAAAGCAGCCCGAGTTGGCACAGGTGGCAGCTTGTCCCTGGGCGGCATCTTGATATTGGCGGAAATCCAGCAGGCAGCCTGCCCCGAAGGGCCGAGGGCCTACCTGGTACTGACAAATGCTTCTGCCGGGGGAAAAAAAACCTCACATCCCACGTTGCTGGTCCCAGTTTGCAGAGCTCCATGGGCACTCTCAAAGCAGCCTGAGTTTCCACAGGTGGCAGCTTGTCCCTGGGCGGCATCTTGATATACGTGAAAATCCAAAAGTCTGCCTTCCCCTGAAAACAAAGGCCTACCTGGTACTGAAAAAGGCTTCTGCCCGGGGAAAGAAAACTCAGCACCCCACGGTCCTGGTCTCAGTTTGCAGAGCTCCATGGGCACTCTCAAAGCAGCCCGAGTTGGCACAGGTGGCAGCCCTCCCCTGGGCAGCATCTTCAGATTCGCAGAAATCCAGCAGGCAGACTGCCCAAAAGGGCGAGGGCCTACCTGGTACTGACATAGGCTTCTGCCTCGGAAAACAAAACCTCACTTCCCACGTTCTTGGTCTCAGTTTGCAGAGCTCCATGGGCACTCTCAAAGCAGCCCGAGTTGGCACAGGTGGCAGCTTGTCCCTGGGCGGCATCTTGATATTGGCGGAAATCCAGCAGGCAGCTGGCCCCGAAGGTCGAGGGCCTACCTGGTACTGACAAAGGCTTCTGCCGGGGGAAAAAAAACCTCACATCCCACGTTGCTGGTCCCAGTTTGCAGAGCTCCATGGGCACTCTCAAAGCAGCCTGAGTTGCCACAGGTGGAAGCTTGTCCCTGGGCTGCATCTTGATATACGTGAAAATCCAAAAGGCTGCCTGCCCCTGAACAGAAAGGCCTACCTGGTACTGACAAAAGCTTCAGCCCGGGGAAAGAAAACTCAGCACCCCACGGTCCTGGTCTCAGTTTGCAGAGCTCCATGGGCACTCTCAAAGCAGCCCGAGTTGGCACAGGTGGCAGCCTGTCCCTGGGCGGCATCTTCAGATTTGCGGAAATCCAGCAGGCAGCAGGCCACGAAGAGCCGAGGGCCTACCTGGTACTGACAAAGGCTTCTGCCTCGGAAAAAAACCTCACTTCCCACGTTCTTGGTCTCAGTTTGCAGAGCTCCGTGGGCAATCTCAAAGCAGCCCGAGTTGGCACAGGTGGCAGTTTGTCCCTGGTCGGCATCTTCAGATTCGCTGAAATCCAGCAGGCAGCAGGCCACGAAGAGCCGAGGGCCTACCTGGTACTGACAAAGGCTTCTGCCCAGGGAAAACAAACCTCAGCACCCCACGTACAGGTCTCAGTTTGCAGAGCTCCATGGGCACTCTCAAAGCTGCCTGAGTAGGCACGAGTGGCAGCTTGTCCATGGGCGGAATCTTCAGATTCCCGGAAATCCAGAAGGAAGCTGGCTTCGAAGGGCCGTGCGCCTACCTGGTACTGACAAAGGCTTCTGCCCAGGGAAACAAAACTCACCAACACATTTTCCTGGTCTCAGTTTGCAGAGCTCCATGGGCACTCTCAAAGCAGCCCGAGTTGCCACAGGTGGCAGCTTGTCCCTGGGCGGCATCTTCATATTGGCGGAAATCCAGCAGGCAACCGGCCCATAAGTGCCAAGGGCCTACCTGGTACTGACAAATGCTTCTGCCCGGGGAAATAAAACCCACCAACCCACATTAATGGTCTCAGTTTTCAGAGCTCCATGGGCACTCTCAAAGCAGCCCGAGTTGGCACAGGTGGCAGCTTGTCCCTAGGCGGCATCTTTAGATACGCGGAAATCCCGCTGCCACCCGGCAACGAAGGGCAGACGTCCTACCTGGTACTGACAATGGCTTCTGTCCCTGAAAAACAAAATTCGTCAACGCACGTTCCTGGTCTCATTTTGCAGAGCTCCATTGGCACTCTCAAAGCAGCCCGAGTTGGCACAGGTGGCAGCTTGTCCCTGGGTGGCATCTTCAGATTCGCGAAAACCCAGCAGGCAGCTGGCCCCGAAGGGCGAGGGCCTACCTGGTACTGACAAAGGCTTCTGCCCAGGAAAACTAAGCTCACCACACCACGTGCCTGGTCTCAGTTTGCAGAACTCCATTGGCACTCTAAAAGCAGCGTGAGTTGCCACAGGTGGCAGCTTGTCCCTGGGCAGCATCTTGATATTGGCGGAAATCCAGCAGGCAGACGGCCCCTAAGGACTGAGGGCCTACCTGATACTGACAAGGGCTTCTGCCCGGGAAAAAAACCCCACCACCCCACGGTCCTTGTCTCAGTTTGCAGAGCTCCATGGGCACTCTCAAAGAAGCCTGAGTTGGCACAGGTGGCAGCTTGTCCCTGGGTGGCATCTACAAATTCGCGGATATCCTGCAGCCAGACAGCCCAAAAGGGCCGAGGGCCTAGCTGGTACTGACAAAGGCTTCTGCCCGGGAAAACAGAACTCACCAACCCACGTTCCTGGTCTCAGTTTGCAGAGCTCCATGGGCACTCTCAAAGCAGCCCGAGTTGGCACAGGTGGCAGCTTGTCCCTGAGTGGCATCTTGATATTGGCGGAAATCCAGCAGGCAGCCGGCCCCGAAGGGCCATGGGCCTACCTGGTACTGACAAAGGCTTCTGCCTCGGAAAAAAAACCTCACATCCCACGTTGCTGGTCCCAGTTTGCAGAGCTCCATGGGCACTCTCAAAGCAGCCTGAGTTGCCACAGGTGGCAGCTTGTCCCTGGGCTGCATCTTGATATACGTGAAAATCCAAAAGGCTGCCTTCCCCTGAAAACAAAGGCCTACCTGGTCCTGACAAAGGCTTCTGCCCGGGGAAAGAAAACTCAGCACCCCACGGTCGTGGTCTCAGTTTGCAGAGCTCCATGGGCACTCTCAATGCAGCCCGAGTTGGCACAGGTGGCAGCTTGTCCCTGGGCGGCATCTTGATATTTGCGGAAATCCAGCAGGCAGCCGGCCAAAAAGGGCGAGGGCCTACCTGGTACTGACAAAGGCTTCTGCCTCGGAAAAAAACCTCACTTCCCACGTTCTTGGTCTCAGTTTGCAGAGCTCCGTGGGCACTCTCAAAGCAGCCCGAGTTGGCACAGGTGGCAGCTTGTCCCTGGGCGGCATCTTGATATTGGCGGAAATCCAGCAGGCAGCCTGCCCCGAAGGGCCGAGGGCCTACCTGGTACTGACAAATGCTTCTGCCGGGGGAAAAAAAACCTCACATCCCACGTTGCTGGTCCCAGTTTGCAGAGCTCCATGGGCACTCTCAAAGCAGCCTGAGTTTCCACAGGTGGCAGCTTGTCCCTGGGCGGCATCTTGATATACGTGAAAATCCAAAAGTCTGCCTTCCCCTGAAAACAAAGGCCTACCTGGTACTGAAAAAGGCTTCTGCCCGGGGAAAGAAAACTCAGCACCCCACGGTCCTGGTCTCAGTTTGCAGAGCTCCATGGGCACTCTCAAAGCAGCCCGAGTTGGCACAGGTGGCAGCCCTCCCCTGGGCAGCATCTTCAGATTCGCAGAAATCCAGCAGGCAGACTGCCCAAAAGGGCGAGGGCCTACCTGGTACTGACATAGGCTTCTGCCTCGGAAAACAAAACCTCACTTCCCACGTTCTTGGTCTCAGTTTGCAGAGCTCCATGGGCACTCTCAAAGCAGCCCGAGTTGGCACAGGTGGCAGCTTGTCCCTGGGCGGCATCTTGATATTGGCGGAAATCCAGCAGGCAGCTGGCCCCGAAGGTCGAGGGCCTACCTGGTACTGACAAAGGCTTCTGCCGGGGGAAAAAAAACCTCACATCCCACATTGCTGGTCCCAGTTTGCAGAGCTCCATGGGCACTCTCAAAGCAGCCTGAGTTGCCACAGGTGGAAGCTTGTCCCTGGGCTGCATCTTGATATACGTGAAAATCCAAAAGGCTGCCTGCCCCTGAACAGAAAGGCCTACCTGGTACTGACAAAAGCTTCAGCCCGGGGAAAGAAAACTCAGCACCCCACGGTCCTGGTCTCAGTTTGCAGAGCTCCATGGGCACTCTCAATGCAGCCCGAGTTGGCACAGGTGGCAGCCTGTCCCTGGGCGGCATCTTCAGATTTGCGGAAATCCAGCAGGCAGCAGGCCACGAAGAGCCGAGGGCCTACCTGGTACTGACAAAGGCTTCTGCCTCGGAAAAAAACCTCACTTCCCACGTTCTTGGTCTCAGTTTGCAGAGCTCCGTGGGCAATCTCAAAGCAGCCCGAGTTGGCACAGGTGGCAGTTTGTCCCTGGTCGGCATCTTCAGATTCGCTGAAATCCAGCAGGCAGCAGGCCACGAAGAGCCGAGGGCCTACCTGGTACTGACAAAGGCTTCTGCCCAGGGAAAACAAACCTCAGCACCCCACGTACAGGTCTCAGTTTGCAGAGCTCCATGGGCACTCTCAAAGCTGCCTGAGTAGGCACGAGTGGCAGCTTGTCCATGGGCGGAATCTTCAGATTCCCGGAAATCCAGAAGGAAGCTGGCTTCGAAGGGCCGTGCGCCTACCTGGTACTGACAAAGGCTTCTGCCCAGGGAAACAAAACTCACCAACACATTTTCCTGGTCTCAGTTTTCAGAGCTCCATGGGCACTCTCAAAGCAGCCTGAGTTGGCACAGGTGGCAGCTTGTCCCTAGGCGGCATCTTTAGATACGCGGAAATCCCGCTGCCACCCGGCCCCGAAGGGCAGACGTCCAGCCTGGTAATGACAATGGCTTCTGTCCCTGAAAAACAAAATTCGCCAACGCACGTTCATGGTCTCAGTTTGCAGAGCTCCATTGGCACTCTAAAAGCAGCGTGAATTGCCACAGGTGGCAGCTTGTCCCTGGGCGGCATCTTGATATTGGCGGAAATCCAGCAGGCAGACGGCCCCTAAGGACTGAGGGCCTACCTGATACTTACAAGGGATTCTGCCCAGGAAAAAAAACCCCACCACCCCACGGTCCTTGTCTCAGTTTGCAGAGCTCCATGGGCACTCTCAAAGAAGCCTGAGTTTCCACAGGTGGCAGCTTGTCCCTGGGCTGCATCTTCAGATTCGTGGAAATCCAAAAGGCTGCCTGCCCCTGAAGAACAAGGGCCTACCTGGTACTGACAACGGCTTCTGCCCGGGGAAAGAAAACTCAGCACCCCACGGTCCTGGTCTCAGTTTGCAGAGCTCCATGGGCACACTCAAAGCAGCCCGAGTTGGCACAGGTGGCAGCTTGTCCCTGGGCGGCATCTTCAGATTCGCGGAAATCCAGCAGGCAGCCGGCCCGAAAGGGCGAGGGCCTACCTTGTACTGACAAAGGCTTCTGCCTCGGAAAAAAACCTCACTTCCCACGTTCTTGGTCTCAGTTTGCAGAGCTCCATGGGCACACTCAAAGCAGCCCGAGTTGGCACAGCTGGCAGCTTGTCCCGGGGCGGCATCTTCAGATTCGCGGAAATCCAGCAGGCAGCCGGCCCGAAAGGGCGAGGGCCTACCTTGTACTGACAAAGGCTTCTGCCTCGGAAAAAAACCTCACTTCCCACGTTCTTGGTCTCAGTTTGCAGAGCTCCATGGGCACTCTCAAAGCAGCCTGAGTTGCCACAGGTGGCAGCTTGTCCCTGGGCTGCATCTTGATATTCGTGGAAATCCAAAAGGCTGCCTGCCCCAGATGAACAAGGGCCTACCTTGTACTGACAAAGGCTTCTGCCTCGGAAAAAAACCTCACTTCCCACGTTCCTGGTCTCAGTTTGCAGAGCTCCATGGGCACTCTCAAAGCAGCCCGAGTTGGCACAGGTGGCAGCCTGTCCCTGGTCGCCATCTTCAGATTCGCTGAAATCCAGCAGGCAGCAGGCCACGAAGAGCCGAGGGCCTTCCTGGTACTGACAAAGGCTTCTGCCCGGGAAAACAAACCTCAGCACCCCACGTACAGGTCTCAGTTTGCAGAGCTCCATGGGCACTCTCAAAGCTGCCTGAGTAGGCACGGGTGGCAGCTTGTCCATGGGCGGCATCTTCAGATTCCCGGAAATCCAGAAGGAAGCTGGCTTCGCAGAGCTGTGCGCCTACATGGTACTGACAAAGGCTTCTGCCCAGGGAAACAAAATTCACCAACACATTTTCCTGGTCTCAGTTTGCAGAGCTCCATGGGCACTCTCAAAGCAGCCTGAGATGGCACAGGTGGCAGCTTGTCCCTGGGCGGCATCTTGATATTGGCAGAAATCCAGCAGGCAACCGGCCCATAAGTGCCAAGGGCCTACCTGGTACTGACAAATGCGTCTGCCCGGGGAAATAAAACCCACCAACCCACGTTAATGGTCTCAGTTTTCAGAGCTTCATGGGCACTCTCAAAGCAGCGCGAGTTGGCACGGGTGGCAGCTTGTCCCTGGGCGGCATCTTGATATTGGCGGAAATCCAGCAGGCAGACGGCCCCTAAGGGCCGTGGGCCTCCCGGGAACAGACAAAGGCTTCTGCCCTGGGGAAAAATATTCGCCAACCCACGTTCCTGTTCTCAGTTTGCAGAGCTCCATGGGCACTCTAAAATCAGCGTGAGTTGACACGGGTGGCAGCTTGTCCCTGGGCGGCATCTTGATATTGGCGGAAATACAGCAGGCAGACGGCCCCTAAGGACTCAGGGCCTACCTGATACTGACAAAGGCTCCTGCCCGGGAAAAAAACAACCACCACCCCACGTTCCTGGTCTCAGTTTGCAGAGCTCCATGGGCACTCTCAAAGCAGCCTGAGTTGGAACAGGGGGCAGCTTGTCCCTGGGCGGCATCTTGATATTGGCGGAAATCCAGCAGGCAGACGGCCCCTAAGGACTGAGGGCCTACCTGATACTGACAAAGGCTTCTGCCCGGGAAAAAAAACCCCACCACCCCACGGTCCTGGTCTCAGTTTGCAGAGCTCCATGGGCACTCTCAAAGCAGCCTGAGTTGCCACAGGTGGCAGCTTGTCCCTGGGCTGCATCTTGATATACGTGAAAATCCAAAAGGCTGCCTTCCCCTGAAAACAAAGGCCTACCTGGTACTGACAAAGGCTTCTGCCCGGGGAAAGAAAACTCAGCACCCCACGGTCGTGGTCTCAGTTTGCAGAGCTCCATGGGCACTCTCAATGCAGCCCGAGTTGGCACAGGTGGCAGCTTGTCCCTGGGCGGCATCTTGATATTTGCGGAAATCCAGCAGGCAGCCGGCCAAAAAGGGCGAGGGCCTACCTGGTACTGACAAAGGCTTCTGCCTCGGAAAAAAACCTCACTTCCCACGTTCTTGGTCTCAGTTTGCAGAGCTCCGTGGGCACTCTCAAAGCAGCCCGAGTTGGCACAGGTGGCAGCTTGTCCCTGGGCGGCATCTTGATATTGGCGGAAATCCAGCAGGCAGCCTGCCCCGAAGGGCCGAGGGCCTACCTGGTACTGACAAATGCTTCTGCCGGGGGAAAAAAAACCTCACATCCCACGTTGCTGGTCCCAGTTTGCAGAGCTCCATGGGCACTCTCAAAGCAGCCTGAGTTTCCACAGGTGGCAGCTTGTCCCTGGGCGGCATCTTGATATACGTGAAAATCCAAAAGTCTGCCTTCCCCTGAAAACAAAGGCCTACCTGGTACTGAAAAAGGCTTCTGCCCGGGGAAAGAAAACTCAGCACCCCACGGTCCTGGTCTCAGTTTGCAGAGCTCCATGGGCACTCTCAAAGCAGCCCGAGTTGGCACAGGTGGCAGCCCTCCCCTGGGCAGCATCTTCAGATTCGCAGAAATCCAGCAGGCAGACTGCCCAAAAGGGCGAGGGCCTACCTGGTACTGACATAGGCTTCTGCCTCGGAAAACAAAACCTCACTTCCCACGTTCTTGGTCTCAGTTTGCAGAGCTCCATGGGCACTCTCAAAGCAGCCCGAGTTGGCACAGGTGGCAGCTTGTCCCTGGGCGGCATCTTGATATTGGCGGAAATCCAGCAGGCAGCTGGCCCCGAAGGTCGAGGGCCTACCTGGTACTGACAAAGGCTTCTGCCGGGGGAAAAAAAACCTCACATCCCACGTTGCTGGTCCCAGTTTGCAGAGCTCCATGGGCACTCTCAAAGCAGCCTGAGTTGCCACAGGTGGAAGCTTGTCCCTGGGCTGCATCTTGATATACGTGAAAATCCAAAAGGCTGCCTGCCCCTGAACAGAAAGGCCTACCTGGTACTGACAAAAGCTTCAGCCCGGGGAAAGAAAACTCAGCACCCCACGGTCCTGGTCTCAGTTTGCAGAGCTCCATGGGCACTCTCAATGCAGCCCGAGTTGGCACAGGTGGCAGCCTGTCCCTGGGCGGCATCTTCAGATTTGCGGAAATCCAGCAGGCAGCAGGCCACGAAGAGCCGAGGGCCTACCTGGTACTGACAAAGGCTTCTGCCTCGGAAAAAAACCTCACTTCCCACGTTCTTGGTCTCAGTTTGCAGAGCTCCGTGGGCAATCTCAAAGCAGCCCGAGTTGGCACAGGTGGCAGTTTGTCCCTGGTCGGCATCTTCAGATTCGCTGAAATCCAGCAGGCAGCAGGCCACGAAGAGCCGAGGGCCTACCTGGTACTGACAAAGGCTTCTGCCCAGGGAAAACAAACCTCAGCACCCCACGTACAGGTCTCAGTTTGCAGAGCTCCATGGGCACTCTCAAAGCTGCCTGAGTAGGCACGAGTGGCAGCTTGTCCATGGGCGGAATCTTCAGATTCCCGGAAATCCAGAAGGAAGCTGGCTTCGAAGGGCCGTGCGCCTACCTGGTCCTGACAAAGGCTTCTGCCCAGGGAAACAAAACTCACCAACACATTTTCCTGGTCTCAGTTTTCAGAGCTCCATGGGCACTCTCAAAGCAGCCTGAGTTGGCACAGGTGGCAGCTTGTCCCTAGGCGGCATCTTTAGATACGCGGAAATCCCGCTGCCACCCGGCCCCGAAGGGCAGACGTCCAGCCTGGTAATGACAATGGCTTCTGTCCCTGAAAAACAAAATTCGCCAACGCACGTTCATGGTCTCAGTTTGAAGAGCTCCATTGGCACTCTAAAAGCAGCGTGAATTGCCACAGGTGGCAGCTTGTCCCTGGGCTGCATCTTGATATTGGCGGAAATCCAGCAGGCAGACGGCCCCTAAGGACTGAGGGCCTACCTGATACTTACAAGGGATTCTGCCCGGGAAAAAAAACCCCACCACCCCACGGTCCTTGTCTCAGTTTGCAGAGCTCCATGGGCACTCTCAAAGAAGCCTGAGTTTCCACAGGTGGCAGCTTGTCCCTGGGCTGCATCTTGATATTCGTGGAAATCCAAAAGGCTGCCTGCCCCTGAAGAACAAGGGCCTACCTGGTACTGACAACGGCTTCTGCCCGGGGAAAGAAAACTCAGCACCCCACGGTCCTGGTCTCAGTTTGCAGAGCTCCATGGGCACACTCAAAGCAGCCCGAGTTGGCACAGGTGGCAGCTTGTCCCTGGGCGGCATCTTCAGATTCGCGGAAATCCAGCAGGCAGCCGGCCCGAAAGGGCGAGGGCCTACCTTGTACTGACAAAGGCTTCTGCCTCGGAAAAAAACCTCACTTCCCACGTTCTTGGTCTCAGTTTGCAGAGCTCCATGGGCACACTCAAAGCAGCCCGAGTTGGCACAGCTGGCAGCTTGTCCCGGGGCGGCATCTTCAGATTCGCGGAAATCCAGCAGGCAGCCGGCCCGAAAGGGCGAGGGCCTACCTTGTACTGACAAAGGCTTCTGCCTCGGAAAAAAACCTCACTTCCCACGTTCTTGGTCTCAGTTTGCAGAGCTCCATGGGCACTCTCAAAGCAGCCTGAGTTGCCACAGGTGGCAGCTTGTCCCTGGGCTGCATCTTGATATTCGTGGAAATCCAAAAGGCTGCCTGCCCCAGATGAACAAGGGCCTACCTTGTACTGACAAAGGCTTCTGCCTCGGAAAAAAACCTCACTTCCCACGTTCCTGGTCTCAGTTTGCAGAGCTCCATGGGCACTCTCAAAGCAGCCCGAGTTGGCACAGGTGGCAGCCTGTCCCTGGTCGCCATCTTCAGATTCGCTGAAATCCAGCAGGCAGCAGGCCACGAAGAGCCGAGGGCCTTCCTGGTACTGACAAAGGCTTCTGCCCGGGAAAACAAACCTCAGCACCCCACGTACAGGTCTCAGTTTGCAGAGCTCCATGGGCACTCTCAAAGCTGCCTGAGTAGGCACGGGTGGCAGCTTGTCCATGGGCGGCATCTTCAGATTCCCGGAAATCCAGAAGGAAGCTGGCTTCGCAGAGCTGTGCGCCTACATGGTACTGACAAAGGCTTCTGCCCAGGGAAACAAAATTCACCAACACATTTTCCTGGTCTCAGTTTGCAGAGCTCCATGGGCACTCTCAAAGCAGCCTGAGATGGCACAGGTGGCAGCTTGTCCCTGGGCGGCATCTTGATATTGGCGGAAATCCAGCAGGCAACCGGCCCATAAGTGCCAAGGGCCTACCTGGTACTGACAAATGCTTCTGCCCGGGGAAATAAAACCCACCAACCCACGTTAATGGTCTCAGTTTTCAGAGCTTCATGGGCACTCTCAAAGCAGCGCGAGTTGGCACGGGTGGCAGCTTGTCCCTGGGCGGCATCTTGATATTGGCGGAAATCCAGCAGGCAGACGGCCCCTAAGGGCCGTGGGCCTCCCGGGAACAGACAAAGGCTTCTGCCCTGGGGAAAAATATTCGCCAACCCACGTTCCTGTTCTCAGTTTGCAGAGCTCCATGGGCACTCTAAAATCAGCGTGAGTTGACACGGGTGGCAGCTTGTCCCTGGGCGGCATCTTGATATTGGCGGAAATACAGCAGGCAGACGGCCCCTAAGGACTCAGGGCCTACCTGATACTGACAAAGGCTCCTGCCCGGGAAAAAAACAACCACCACCCCACGTTCCTGGTCTCAGTTTGCAGAGCTCCATGGGCACTCTCAAAGCAGCCTGAGTTGGAACAGGGGGCAGCTTGTCCCTGGGCGGCATCTTGATATTGGCGGAAATCCAGCAGGCAGACGGCCCCTAAGGACTGAGGGCCTACCTGATACTGACAAAGGCTTCTGCCCGGGAAAAAAAACCCCACCACCCCACGGTCCTGGTCTCAGTTTGCAGAGCTCCATGGGCATTCTCAAAGCAGCCCGAGTTGGCACAGGTGGCAGCTTGTCCCTGGGCAGCATCTTGATATTGGCAGAAATCCAGCAGGCAACCGGCCCCGAAGTTCCAAGGGCCTACCTGGTACTGACAAATGCTTCTGCCCGGGGAAATAAAACCCACCAACCCACATTAATGGTCTCAGTTTTCAGAGCTCCATGGGCACTCTCAAAGCAGCCTGAGTTGGCACGGGTGGCAGCTTGTCCCTAGGCGGCATCTTTAGTTACGCGGAAATCCCGCTGTCACCCGGCAACGAAGGGCAGACGTCCTACCTGGTACTGACAATGGCTTCTGTCCCTGAAAAACAAAATTCGCCAACGCACGTTCCTGGTCTCAGTTTGCAGAGCTCCATTGGCACTCTCAAAGCAGCCCGAGTTGGCACAGGTGGCAGCTTGTCCCTGGGTGGCATCTTCAGATTCGCGAAAACCCAGCAGGCAGCTGGCCCCGAAGGGCGAGGGCCTACCTGGTACTGACAAATGCTTCTGCCCAGGAAAACTAAGCTCACCACACCACGTGCCTGGTCTCAGTTTGCAGAACTCCATGGGCACTCTCAAAGCAGCCCGAGTTGGCACAGGCGGCAGTTTGTCCCACGGCGGCATCTTGATATTCGCGGAAATCCAGCGAGCAGCCGCCCCAAAGGGCCAAGGGCCTACCTGGTACTGACAAAGGCTTCTGCCCGGGGAAACAAAACCCACCACGCCACATTCCTGGTCTCAGTTTGCAGAGCTCCATGGGCACTCTCAAAGCAGCCTGAGTTAGCACAGGTGGCAGCTTGTCCCTGGGCGGCATCTTGATATTGGCGGAAATCCAGCAGGCAGACGGCCCCTAAGGACTGAGGGCCTACCTGATACTGACAAAGGCTTCTGCCCGGGAAAAAAAACCCCACCACCCCACGGTCCTGATCTCAGTTTGCAGAGCTCCATGGGCATTCTCAAAGCAGCCCGAGTTGGCACAGGTGGCAGCTTGTCCCTGGTCGCCATCTTCAGATTCGCTGAAATCCAGCAGGCAGCAGGCCACGAAGAGCCGAGGGCCTTCCTGGTACTGACAAAGGCTTCTGCCCGGGAAAAAAAAAACCTCAGCACCCCACGTACAGGTCTCAGTTTGCAGAGCTCCATGGGCACTCTCAAAGCTGCCTGAGTAGGCACGGGTGGCAGCTTGTCCATGGGCGGCATCTTCAGATTCCCGGAAATCCAGAAGGAAGCTGGCTTCGAAGGGCTGTGCGCCTACCTGGTACTGACAAAGGCTTCTGCCCAGGGAAACAAAATTCACCAACACATTTTCCTGGTCTCAGTTTGCAGAGCTCCATGGGCACTCTCAAAGCAGCCTGAGATGGCACAGGTGGCAGCTTGTCCCTGGGCGGTATCTTGATATTGGCGGAAATCCAGCAGGCAACCGGCCCATAAGTGCCAAGGGCCTACCTGGTACTGACAAATGCGTCTGCCCAGGGAAATAAAACCCACCAACCCACGTTAATGGTCTCAGTTTTCAGAGCTCCATGGGCACTCTCAAAGCAGCGCGAGTTGGCACAGGTGGCAGCTTGTCCCTGGGCGGCATCTTGATATTGGCGGAAATCCAGCAGGCAGACGGCCCCTAAGGGCCGTGGGCCTCCCGGGAACAGACAAAGGCTTCTGCCCAGGGGAAAAAAATTCGCCAACCCACGTTCCTGTTCTCAGTTTGCAGAGCTCCATGGGCACTCTAAAATGAGCCCGAGTTGGCACAGTTGGCAGCCCTCCCCTGGGCGGCATCTTCAGATTCGCGGAAATCCAGCAGGCAGCCTGCCCCGAAGGGCGAGGGCCTACCTGGTACTGACAAAGGCTTCTGCCTCGGAAAAAAAACCTCACATCCCACGTTCCTGGTCCCAGTTTGCAGAGCTCCATGGGCACTCTCAAAGCAGCCTGAGTTGCCACAGGTGGCAGCCTGTCCCTGGGCTGCATCTTGATATTCGTGGAAATCCAAAAGGCTGCCTGCCCCTGAAGAACAAGGGCCTACCTGGTACTGACAAAGGCTTCTGCCCGGGGAAAGAAAACTCAGCACCCCACGTTGCTGGTCCCAGTTTGCAGAGCTCCATGGGCACACTCAAAGCAGCCCGAGTTGGCACAGCTGGCAGCTTGTCCCGGGGCGGCATCTTCAGATTCGCGGAAATCCAGCAGGCAGCCGGCCCGAAAGGGCGAGGGCCTACCTTGTACTGACAAAGGCTTCTGCCTCGGAAAAAAACCTCACTTCCCACGTTCTTGGTCTCAGTTTGCAGAGCTCCATGGGCACTCTCAAAGCAGCCCGAGTTGGCACAGGTGGCAGCCTGTCCCTGGTCGCCATCTTCAGATTCGCTGAAATCCAGCAGGCAGCAGGCCACGAAGAGCCGAGGGCCTTCCTGGTACTGACAAAGGCTTCTGCCCGGGAAAACAAACCTCAGCACCCCACGTACAGGTCTCAGTTTGCAGAGCTCCATGGGCACTCTCAAAGCTGCCTGAGTAGGCACGGGTGGCAGCTTGTCCATGGGCGGCATCTTCAGATTCCCGGAAATCCAGAAGGAAGCTGGCTTCGAAGGGCTGTGCGCCTACCTGGTACTGACAAAGGCTTCTGCCCAGGGAAACAAAATTCACCAACACATTTTCCTGGTCTCAGTTTGCAGAGCTCCATGGGCACTCTCAAAGCAGCCTGAGATGGCACAGGTGGCAGCTTGTCCCTGGGCGGTATCTTGATATTGGCGGAAATCCAGCAGGCGACCGGCCCATAAGTGCCAAGGGCCTACCTGGTACTGACAAATGCGTCTGCCCGGGGAAATAAAACCCACCAACCCACGTTAATGGTCTCAGTTTTCAGAGCTCCATGGGCACTCTCAAAGCAGCGCGAGTTGGCACAGGTGGCAGCTTGTCCCACGGCGGCATCTTGATATTGGCGGAAATCCAGCAGGCAGACGGCCCCTAAGGGCCGTGGGCCTCCCGGGAACAGACAAAGGCTTCTGCCCAGGGGAAAAAAATTCGCCAACCCACGTTCCTGGTCTCAGTTTGCAGAGCTCCATGGGCACTCTAAAATGAGCCCGAGTTGGCACAGTTGGAAGCCCTCCCCTGGGCGGCATCTTCAGATTCGCGGAAATCCAGCAGGCAGCCGGCCCAAAAGGGCGAGGGCCTACCTGGTACTGACAAAGGCTTCTGCCTCGGAAAAAAAACCTCACATCCCACGTTCCTGGTCCCAGTTTGCAGAGCTCCATGGGCACTCTCAAAGCAGCCTGAGTTGCCACAGGTGGCAGCTTGTCCCTGGGCTGCATCTTGATATTCGTGGAAATCCAAAAGGCTGCCTGCCCCAGATGAACAAGGGCCTACCTGGTACTGACAAAAGCTTCTGCCCGGGGAAAGAAAACTCAGCACCCCACGGTCCTGGTCTCAGTTTGCAGAGCTCCATGGGCACACTCAAAGCAGCCCGAGTTGGCACAGGTGGCAGCTTGTCCCTGGGCGGCATCTTCAGATTCGCGGAAATCCAGCAGGCAGCCGGCCCGAAAGGGCGAGGGCCTACATTGTACTGACAAAGGCTTCTGCCTCGGAAAAAAACCTCACTTCCCACGTTCTTGGTCTCAGTTTGCAGAGCTCCATGGGCACTCTCAAAGCAGCCCGAGTTGGCACAGGTGGCAGCCTGTCCCTGGTCGCCATCTTCAGATTCGCTGAAATCCAGCAGGCAGCAGGCCACGAAGAGCCGAGGGCCTACCTGGTACTGACAAAGGCTTCTGCCCAGGGAAAACAAACCTCAGCACCCCACGTACAGGTCTCAGTTTGCAGAGCTCCATGGGCACTCTCAAAGCTGCCTGAGTAGGCACGAGTGGCAGCTTGTCCATGGGCGGAATCTTCAGATTCCCGGAAATCCAGAAGGAAGCTGGCTTCGAAGGGCCGTGCGCCTACCTGGTACTGACAAAGGCTTCTGCCCAGGGAAACAAAACTCACCAACACATTTTCCTGGTCTCAGTTTGCAGAGCTCCATGGGCACTCTCAAAGCAGCCCGAGTTGCCACAGGTGGCAGCTTGTCCCTGGGCGGCATCTTCATATTGGCGGAAATCCAGCAGGCAACCGGCCCATAAGTGCCAAGGGCCTACCTGGTACTGACAAATGCTTCTGCCCGGGGAAATAAAACCCACCAACCCACATTAATGGTCTCAGTTTTCAGAGCTCCATGGGCACTCTCAAAGCAGCCCGAGTTGGCACAGGTGGCAGCTTGTCCCTAGGCGGCATCTTTAGATACGCGGAAATCCCGCTGCCACCCGGCAACGAAGGGCAGACGTCCTACCTGGTACTGACAATGGCTTCTGTCCCTGAAAAACAAAATTCGTCAACGCACGTTCCTGGTCTCATTTTGCAGAGCTCCATTGGCACTCTCAAAGCAGCCCGAGTTGGCACAGGTGGCAGCTTGTCCCTGGGTGGCATCTTCAGATTCGCGAAAACCCAGCAGGCAGCTGGCCCCGAAGGGCGAGGGCCTACCTGGTACTGACAAAGGCTTCTGCCCAGGAAAATTAAGCTCACCACACCACGTGCCTGGTCTCAGTTTGCAGAACTCCATTGGCACTCTAAAAGCAGCGTGAGTTGCCACAGGTGGCAGCTTGTCCCTGGGCAGCATCTTGATATTGGCGGAAATCCAGCAGGCAGACGGCCCCTAAGGACTGAGGGCCTACCTGATACTGACAAGGGCTTCTGCCCGGGAAAAAAACCCCACCACCCCACGGTCCTTGTCTCAGTTTGCAGAGCTCCATGGGCACTCTCAAAGAAGCCTGAGTTGGCACAGGTGGCAGCTTGTCCCTGGGTGGCATCTACAAATTCGCGGATATCCTGCAGCCAGACAGCCCAAAAGGGCCGAGGGCCTAGCTGGTACTGACAAAGGCTTCTGCCCGGGAAAACAGAACTCACCAACCCACGTTCCTGGTCTCAGTTTGCAGAGCTCCATGGGCACTCTCAAAGCAGCCCGAGTTGGCACAGGTGGCAGCTTGTCCCTGAGTGGCATCTTGATATTGGCGGAAATCCAGCAGGCAGCCGGCCCCGAAGGGCCATGGGCCTACCTGGTACTGACAAAGGCTTCTGCCTCGGAAAAAAAACCTCACATCCCACGTTGCTGGTCCCAGTTTGCAGAGCTCCATGGGCACTCTCAAAGCAGCCTGAGTTGCCACAGGTGGCAGCTTGTCCCTGGGCTGCATCTTGATATACGTGAAAATCCAAAAGGCTGCCTTCCCCTGAAAACAAAGGCCTACCTGGTACTGACAAAGGCTTCTGCCCGGGGAAAGAAAACTCAGCACCCCACGGTCGTGGTCTCAGTTTGCAGAGCTCCATGGGCACTCTCAATGCAGCCCGAGTTGGCACAGGTGGCAGCTTGTCCCTGGGCGGCATCTTGATATTTGCGGAAATCCAGCAGGCAGCCGGCCAAAAAGGGCGAGGGCCTACCTGGTACTGACAAAGGCTTCTGCCTCGGAAAAAAACCTCACTTCCCACGTTCTTGGTCTCAGTTTGCAGAGCTCCGTGGGCACTCTCAAAGCAGCCCGAGTTGGCACAGGTGGCAGCTTGTCCCTGGGCGGCATCTTGATATTGGCGGAAATCCAGCAGGCAGCCTGCCCCGAAGGGCCGAGGGCCTACCTGGTACTGACAAATGCTTCTGCCGGGGGAAAAAAAACCTCACATCCCACGTTGCTGGTCCCAGTTTGCAGAGCTCCATGGGCACTCTCAAAGCAGCCTGAGTTTCCACAGGTGGCAGCTTGTCCCTGGGCGGCATCTTGATATACGTGAAAATCCAAAAGTCTGCCTTCCCCTGAAAACAAAGGCCTACCTGGTACTGAAAAAGGCTTCTGCCCGGGGAAAGAAAACTCAGCACCCCACGGTCCTGGTCTCAGTTTGCAGAGCTCCATGGGCACTCTCAAAGCAGCCCGAGTTGGCACAGGTGGCAGCCCTCCCCTTGGCAGCATCTTCAGATTCGCAGAAATCCAGCAGGCAGACTGCCCAAAAGGGCGAGGGCCTACCTGGTACTGACATAGGCTTCTGCCTCGGAAAACAAAACCTCACTTCCCACGTTCTTGGTCTCAGTTTGCAGAGCTCCATGGGCACTCTCAAAGCAGCCTGAGTTGCCACAGGTGGAAGCTTGTCCCTGGGCTGCATCTTGATATACGTGAAAATCCAAAAGGCTGCCTGCCCCTGAACAGAAAGGCCTACCTGGTACTGACAAAAGCTTCAGCCCGGGGAAAGAAAACTCAGCACCCCACGGTCCTGGTCTCAGTTTGCAGAGCTCCATGGGCACTCTCAATGCAGCCCGAGTTGGCACAGGTGGCAGCCTGTCCCTGGGCGGCATCTTCAGATTTGCGGAAATCCAGCAGGCAGCAGGCCACGAAGAGCCGAGGGCCTACCTGGTACTGACAAAGGCTTCTGCCTCGGAAAAAAACCTCACTTCCCACGTTCTTGGTCTCAGTTTGCAGAGCTCCGTGGGCAATCTCAAAGCAGCCCGAGTTGGCACAGGTGGCAGTTTGTCCCTGGTCGGCATCTTCAGATTCGCTGAAATCCAGCAGGCAGCAGGCCACGAAGAGCCGAGGGCCTACCTGGTACTGACAAAGGCTTCTGCCCAGGGAAAACAAACCTCAGCACCCCACGTACAGGTCTCAGTTTGCAGAGCTCCATGGGCACTCTCAAAGCTGCCTGAGTAGGCACGAGTGGCAGCTTGTCCATGGGCGGAATCTTCAGATTCCCGGAAATCCAGAAGGAAGCTGGCTTCGAAGGGCCGTGCGCCTACCTGGTACTGACAAAGGCTTCTGCCCAGGGAAACAAAACTCACCAACACATTTTCCTGGTCTCAGTTTTCAGAGCTCCATGGGCACTCTCAAAGCAGCCTGAGTTGGCACAGGTGGCAGCTTGTCCCTAGGCGGCATCTTTAGATACGCGGAAATCCCGCTGCCACCCGGCCCCGAAGGGCAGACGTCCAGCCTGGTAATGACAATGGCTTCTGTCCCTGAAAAACAAAATTCGCCAACGCACGTTCATGGTCTCAGTTTGCAGAGCTCCATTGGCACTCTAAAAGCAGCGTGAATTGCCACAGGTGGCAGCTTGTCCCTGGGCTGCATCTTGATATTGGCGGAAATCCAGCAGGCAGACGGCCCCTAAGGACTGAGGGCCTACCTGATACTTACAAGGGATTCTGCCCGGGAAAAAAAACCCCACCACCCCACGGTCCTTGTCTCAGTTTGCAGAGCTCCATGGGCACTCTCAAAGAAGCCTGAGTTTCCACAGGTGGCAGCTTGTCCCTGGGCTGCATCTTGATATTCGTGGAAATCCAAAAGGCTGCCTGCCCCTCAAGAACAAGGGCCTACCTGGTACTGACAACGGCTTCTGCCCGGGGAAAGAAAACTCAGCACCCCACGGTCCTGGTCTCAGTTTGCAGAGCTCCATGGGCACACTCAAAGCAGCCCGAGTTGGCACAGGTGGCAGCTTGTCCCTGGGCGGCATCTTCAGATTCGCGGAAATCCAGCAGGCAGCCGGCCCGAAAGGGCGAGGGCCTACCTTGTACTGACAAAGGCTTCTGCCTCGGAAAAAAACCTCACTTCCCACGTTCTTGGTCTCAGTTTGCAGAGCTCCATGGGCACACTCAAAGCAGCCCGAGTTGGCACAGCTGGCAGCTTGTCCCGGGGCGGCATCTTCAGATTCGCGGAAATCCAGCAGGCAGCCGGCCCGAAAGGGCGAGGGCCTACCTTGTACTGACAAAGGCTTCTGCCTCGGAAAAAAACCTCACTTCCCACGTTCTTGGTCTCAGTTTGCAGAGCTCCATGGGCACTCTCAAAGCAGCCTGAGTTGCCACAGGTGGCAGCTTGTCCCTGGGCTGCATCTTGATATTCGTGGAAATCCAAAAGGCTGCCTGCCCCAGATGAACAAGGGCCTACCTTGTACTGACAAAGGCTTCTGCCTCGGAAAAAAACCTCACTTCCCACGTTCCTGGTCTCAGTTTGCAGAGCTCCATGGGCACTCTCAAAGCAGCCCGAGTTGGCACAGGTGGCAGCCTGTCCCTGGTCGCCATCTTCAGATTCGCTGAAATCCAGCAGGCAGCAGGCCACGAAGAGCCGAGGGCCTTCCTGGTACTGACAAAGGCTTCTGCCCGGGAAAACAAACCTCAGCACCCCACGTACAGGTCTCAGTTTGCAGAGCTCCATGGGCACTCTCAAAGCTGCCTGAGTAGGCACGGGTGGCAGCTTGTCCATGGGCGGCATCTTCAGATTCCCGGAAATCCAGAAGGAAGCTGGCTTCGCAGAGCTGTGCGCCTACATGGTACTGACAAAGGCTTCTGCCCAGGGAAACAAAATTCACCAACACATTTTCCTGGTCTCAGTTTGCAGAGCTCCATGGGCACTCTCAAAGCAGCCTGAGATGGCACAGGTGGCAGCTTGTCCCTGGGCGGCATCTTGATATTGGCGGAAATCCAGCAGGCAACCGGCCCATAAGTGCCAAGGGCCTACCTGGTACTGACAAATGCGTCTGCCCGGGGAAATAAAACACCACCAACCCACGTTAATGGTCTCAGTTTTCAGAGCTTCATGGGCACTCTCAAAGCAGCGCGAGTTGGCACGGGTGGCAGCTTGTCCCTGGGCGGCATCTTGATATTGGCGGAAATCCAGCAGGCAGACGGCCCCTAAGGGCCGTGGGCCTCCCGGGAACAGACAAAGGCTTCTGCCCTGGGGAAAAATATTCGCCAACCCACGTTCCTGTTCTCAGTTTGCAGAGCTCCATGGGCACTCTAAAATCAGCGTGAGTTGACACGGGTGGCAGCTTGTCCCTGGGCGGCATCTTGATATTGGCGGAAATACAGCAGGCAGACGGCCCCTAAGGACTCAGGGCCTACCTGATACTGACAAAGGCTCCTGCCCGGGAAAAAAACAACCACCACCCCACGTTCCTGGTCTCAGTTTTCAGAGCTCCATGGGCACTCTCAAAGCAGCCTGAGTTGGAACAGGGGGCAGCTTGTCCCTGGGCGGCATCTTGATATTGGCGGAAATCCAGCAGGCAGACGGCCCCTATGGACTGAGGGCCTACCTGATACTGACAAAGGCTTCTGCCCGGGAAAAAAAACCCCACCACCCCACGGTCCTGGTCTCAGTTTGCAGAGCTCCATGGGCATTCTCAAAGCAGCCCGAGTTGGCACAGGTGGCAGCTTGTCCCTGGGCAGCATCTTGATATTGGCAGAAATCCAGCAGGCAACCGGCCCCGAAGTTCCAAGGGCCTACCTGGTACTGACAAATGCTTCTGCCCGGGGAAATAAAACCCACCAACCCACATTAATGGTCTCAGTTTTCAGAGCTCCATGGGCACTCTCAAAGCAGCCTGAGTTGGCACGGGTGGCAGCTTGTCCCTAGGCGGCATCTTTAGTTACGCGGAAATCCCGCTGTCACCCGGCAACGAAGGGCAGACGTCCTACCTGGTACTGACAATGGCTTCTGTCCCTGAAAAACAAAATTCGCCAACGCACGTTCCTGGTCTCAGTTTGCAGAGCTCCATTGGCACTCTCAAAGCAGCCCGAGTTGGCACAGGTGGCAGCTTGTCCCTGGGTGGCATCTTCAGATTCGCGAAAACCCAGCAGGCAGCTGGCCCCGAAGGGCGAGGGCCTACCTGGTACTGACAAATGCTTCTGCCCAGGAAAACTAAGCTCACCACACCACGTGCCTGGTCTCAGTTTGCAGAACTCCATGGGCACTCTCAAAGCAGCCCGAGTTGGCACAGGCGGCAGTTTGTCCCACGGCGGCATCTTGATATTCGCGGAAATCCAGCGAGCAGCCGCCCCAAAGGGCCAAGGGCCTACCTGGTACTGACAAAGGCTTCTGCCCGGGGAAACAAAACCCACCACGCCACATTCCTGGTCTCAGTTTGCAGAGCTCCATGGGCACTCTCAAAGCAGCCTGAGTTAGCACAGGTGGCAGCTTGTCCCTGGGCGGCATCTTGATATTGGCGGAAATCCAGCAGGCAGACGGCCCCTAAGGACTGAGGGCCTACCTGATACTGACAAAGGCTTCTGCCCGGGAAAAAAAACCCCACCACCCCACGGTCCTGATCTCAGTTTGCAGAGCTCCATGGGCATTCTCAAAGCAGCCCGAGTTGGCACAGGTGGCAGCTTGTCCCTGGTCGCCATCTTCAGATTCGCTGAAATCCAGCAGGCAGCAGGCCACGAAGAGCCGAGGGCCTTCCTGGTACTGACAAAGGCTTCTGCCCGGGAAAAAAAAAACCTCAGCACCCCACGTACAGGTCTCAGTTTGCAGAGCTCCATGGGCACTCTCAAAGCTGCCTGAGTAGGCACGGGTGGCAGCTTGTCCATGGGCGGCATCTTCAGATTCCCGGAAATCCAGAAGGAAGCTGGCTTCGAAGGGCTGTGCGCCTACCTGGTACTGACAAAGGCTTCTGCCCAGGGAAACAAAATTCACCAACACATTTTCCTGGTCTCAGTTTGCAGAGCTCCATGGGCACTCTCAAAGCAGCCTGAGATGGCACAGGTGGCAGCTTGTCCCTGGGCGGTATCTTGATATTGGCGGAAATCCAGCAGGCAACCGGCCCATAAGTGCCAAGGGCCTACCTGGTACTGACAAATGCGTCTGCCCAGGGAAATAAAACCCACCAACCCACGTTAATGGTCTCAGTTTTCAGAGCTCCATGGGCACTCTCAAAGCAGCGCGAGTTGGCACAGGTGGCAGCTTGTCCCTGGGCGGCATCTTGATATTGGCGGAAATCCAGCAGGCAGACGGCCCCTAAGGGCCGTGGGCCTCCCGGGAACAGACAAAGGCTTCTGCCCAGGGGAAAAAAATTCGCCAACCCACGTTCCTGTTCTCAGTTTGCAGAGCTCCATGGGCACTCTAAAATGAGCCCGAGTTGGCACAGTTGGCAGCCCTCCCCTGGGCGGCATCTTCAGATTCGCGGAAATCCAGCAGGCAGCCTGCCCCGAAGGGCGAGGGCCTACCTGGTACTGACAAAGTCTTCTGCCTCGGAAAAAAAACCTCACATCCCACGTTCCTGGTCCCAGTTTGCAGAGCTCCATGGGCACTCTCAAAGCAGCCTGAGTTGCCACAGGTGGCAGCCTGTCCCTGGGCTGCATCTTGATATTCGTGGAAATCCAAAAGGCTGCCTGCCCCTGAAGAACAAGGGCCTACCTGGTACTGACAAAGGCTTCTGCCCGGGGAAAGAAAACTCAGCACCCCACGTTGCTGGTCCCAGTTTGCAGAGCTCCATGGGCACACTCAAAGCAGCCCGAGTTGGCACAGCTGGCAGCTTGTCCCGGGGCGGCATCTTCAGATTCGCGGAAATCCAGCAGGCAGCCGGCCCGAAAGGGCGAGGGCCTACCTTGTACTGACAAAGGCTTCTGCCTCGGAAAAAAACCTCACTTCCCACGTTCTTGGTCTCAGTTTGCAGAGCTCCATGGGCACTCTCAAAGCAGCCCGAGTTGGCACAGGTGGCAGCCTGTCCCTGGTCGCCATCTTCAGATTCGCTGAAATCCAGCAGGCAGCAGGCCACGAAGAGCCGAGGGCCTTCCTGGTACTGACAAAGGCTTCTGCCCGGGAAAACAAACCTCAGCACCCCACGTACAGGTCTCAGTTTGCAGAGCTCCATGGGCACTCTCAAAGCTGCCTGAGTAGGCACGGGTGGCAGCTTGTCCATGGGCGGCATCTTCAGATTCCCGGAAATCCAGAAGGAAGCTGGCTTCGAAGGGCTGTGCGCCTACCTGGTACTGACAAAGGCTTCTGCCCAGGGAAACAAAATTCACCAACACATTTTCCTGGTCTCAGTTTGCAGAGCTCCATGGGCACTCTCAAAGCAGCCTGAGATGGCACAGGTGGCAGCTTGTCCCTGGGCGGTATCTTGATATTGGCGGAAATCCAGCAGGCGACCGGCCCATAAGTGCCAAGGGCCTACCTGGTACTGACAAATGCGTCTGCCCGGGGAAATAAAACCCACCAACCCACGTTAATGGTCTCAGTTTTCAGAGCTCCATGGGCACTCTCAAAGCAGCGCGAGTTGGCACAGGTGGCAGCTTGTCCCACGGCGGCATCTTGATATTGGCGGAAATCCAGCAGGCAGACGGCCCCTAAGGGCCGTGGGCCTCCCGGGAACAGACAAAGGCTTCTGCCCAGGGGAAAAAAATTCGCCAACCCACGTTCCTGGTCTCAGTTTGCAGAGCTCCATGGGCACTCTAAAATGAGCCCGAGTTGGCACAGTTGGAAGCCCTCCCCTGGGCGGCATCTTCAGATTCGCGGAAATCCAGCAGGCAGCCGGCCCAAAAGGGCAAGGGCCTACCTGGTACTGACAAAGGCTTCTGCCTCGGAAAAAAAACCTCACATCCCACGGTCCTGGTCTCAGTTTGCAGAGCTCCATGGGCACACTCAAAGCAGCCCGAGTTGGCACAGGTGGCAGCTTGTCCCTGGGCGGCATCTTCAGATTCGCGGAAATCCAGCAGGCAGCCGGCCCGAAAGGGCGAGGGCCTACATTGTACTGACAAAGGCTTCTGCCTCAGAAAAAAACCTCACTTCCCACGTTCTTGGTCTCAGTTTGCAGAGCTCCATGGGCACTCTCAAAGCAGCCCGAGTTGGCACAGGTGGCAGCCTGTCCCTGGTCGCCATCTTCAGATTCGCTGAAATCCAGCAGGCAGCAGGCCACGAAGAGCCGAGGGCCTTCCTGGTACTGACAAAGGCTTCTGCCCGGGAAAACAAACCTCAGCACCCCACGTACAGGTCTCAGTTTGCAGAGCTCCATGGGCACTCTCAAAGCTGCCTGAGTAGGCACGGGTGGCAGCTTGTCCATGGGCGGCATCTTCAGATTCCCGGAAATCCAGAAGGAAGCTGGCTTCGAAGGGCTGTGCGCCTACCTGGTACTGACAAAGGCTTCTGCCCAGGGAAACAAAATTCACCAACACATTTTCCTGGTCTCAGTTTGCAGAGCTCCATGGGCACTCTCAAAGCAGCCCGAGATGGCACAGGTGGCAGCTTGTCCCTGGGCGGTATCTTGATATTGGCGGAAATCCAGCAGGCGACCGGCCCATAAGTGCCAAGGGCCTACCTGGTACTGACAAATGCGTCTGCCTGGGGAAATAAAACCCACCAACCCACGTTAATGGTCTCAGGTTTCAGAGCTCCATGGGCACTCTCAAAGCAGCGCGAGTTGGCACAGGTGGCAGCTTGTCCCTGGGCGGCATCTTGATATTGGCGGAAATCCAGCAGGCAGACGGCCCCTAAGGGCCGTGGGCCTCCCGGGAACAGACAAAGGCTTCTGCCCAGGGGAAAAAAATTCGCCAACCCACGTTCCTGTTCTCAGTTTGCAGAGCTCCATGGGCACTCTAAAATCAGCGTGAGTTGACACGGGTGGCAGCTTCTCCCTGGGCGGCATCTTGATATTGGCGGAAATCCAGCAGGCAGACGGCCCCTAAGGACTCAGGGCCTACCTGATACTGACAAAGGCTCCTGCCCGGGAAAAAAACAACCACCACCCCACGGTCATGGTCTCAGTTTGCAGAGCTCCATGGGCACTCTCAAAGCAGCCCGAGTTGGAACAG
Organism: Motacilla alba alba; assembly: GCF_015832195.1. Taxonomy (NCBI): domain Eukaryota; kingdom Metazoa; phylum Chordata; class Aves; order Passeriformes; family Motacillidae; genus Motacilla; species Motacilla alba. The sequence continues at coordinate 29,636 of NW_024037197.1, read as the reverse complement.
GTGGCAGCTTGTCCCTGGGCGGCATCTTGATATTGGCGGAAATCCAGCAGGCAGACGACCCCTAAGGACTGAGGGCCTACCTGATACTGACAAAGGCTTCTGCCCGGGAAAAAAAACCCCACCACCCCACGGTCCTGGTCTCAGTTTGCAGAGCTCCATGGGCATTCTCAAAGCAGCCCGAGTTGGCACAGGTGGCAGCTTGTCCCTGGGCAGCATCTTGATATTGGCAGAAATCCAGCAGGCAACCGGCCCATAAGTGCCAAGGGCCTACCTGGTACTGACAAATGCTTCTGCCCGGGGAAATAAAACCCACCAACCCACATTAATGGTCTCAGTTTTCAGAGCTCCATGGGCACTCTCAAAGCAGCCTGAGTTGGCACGGGTGGCAGCTTGTCCCTAGGCGGCATCTTTAGTTACGCGGAAATCCCGCTGTCACCCGGCAACGAAGGGCAGACGTCCTACCTGGTACTGACAATGGCTTCTGTCCCTGAAAAACAAAATTCGCCAACGCACGTTGCAGGTCTCAGTTTTCAGAGATCCATGGGCGCTCTCAAAGCAGCGCGAGTTGGCACAGGTGGCAGCTTGTCCCTGGGTGGCATCTTCAGATTCGCGAAAACCCAGCAGGCAGCTGGCCCCGAAGGGCGAGGGCCTACCTGGTACTGACAAATGCTTCTGCCCAGGAAAACTAAGCTCACCACACCACGTGCCTGGTCTCAGTTTGCAGAACTCCATGGGCACTCTCAAAGCAGCCCGAGTTGGCACAGGTGGCAGTTTGTCCCACGGCGGCATCTTGATATTCGCGGAAATCCAGCGAGCAGCCGCCCCAAAGGGCCAAGGGCCTACCTGGTACTGACAAAGGCTTCTGCCCGGGGAAACAAAACCCACCACGCCACATTCCTGGTCTCAGTTTGCAGAGCTCCATGGGCACTCTCAAAGCAGCCTGAGTTAGCACAGGTGGCAGCTTGTCCCTGGGCGGCATCTTGATATTGGCGGAAATCCAGCAGGCAGACGGCCCCTAAGGACTGAGGGCCTACCTGATACTGACAAAGGCTTCTGCCCGGGAAAAAAAACCCCACCACCCCACGGTCCTTATCTCAGTTTGCAGAGCTCCATGGGCACTCTCAAAGAAGCCTGAGTTGGCACAGGTGGCAGCTTGTTCCTGGGCGGCATCTTGATATTGGCGGAAATCCAGCAGGCAGCCGGCCCCGAAGGGCGAGGGCCTACCTGGTACTGACAAAGACTTCTGCCTCGGAAAAAAAACCTCACGTCCCACGTTCCTGGTCCCAGTTTGCAGAGCTCCATGGGCACTCTCAAAGCAGCCTGAGTTGCCACAGGTGGCAGCCTGTCCCTGGGCTGCATCTTGATATTCGTGGAAATCCAAAAGGCTGCCTGCCCCTGAAGAACAAGGGCCTACCTGGTACTGACAAAGGCTTCTGCCCGGGGAAATAAAACTCAGCACCCCACGGTCCTGGTCTCAGTTTGCAGAGCTCCATGGGCACACTCAAAGCAGCCCGAGTTGGCACAGGTGGCAGCTTGTCCCGGGGCGGCATCTTCAGATTCGCGGAAATCCAGCAGGCAGCCGGCCCGAAAGGGAGAGGGCCTACCTTGTACTGACAAAGGCTTCTGCCTCGGAAAAAAACCTCACTTCCCACGTTCTTGGTCTCAGTTTGCAGAGCTCCATGGGCACTCTCAAAGCAGCCCGAGTTGGCACAGGTGGCAGCCTGTCCCTGGGCGGCATGTTCAGATTCGCTGAAATCCAGCAGGCAGCAGGCCACGAAGAGCCGAGGGCCTTCCTGGTACTGAGAAAGGCTTCTGCCCGGGAAAACAAACCTCAGCACCCCACGTACAGGTCTCAGTTTGCAGAGCTCCATGGGCACTCTCAAAGCTGCCTGAGTAGGCACGGGTGGCAGCTTGTCCATGGGCGGCATCTTCAGATTCCCGGAAATCCAGAAGGAAGCTGGCTTCGAGGGGCTGTGCGCATACATGGTACTGACAAAGGCTTCTGCCCAGGGAAACAAAATTCACCAACACATTTTCCTGGTCTCAGTTTGCAGAGCTCCATGGGCACTCTCAAAGCAGCGCGAGTTGGCACGGGTGGCAGCTTGCCCCTGGGCGGCATCTTGATATTGGCGGAAATCCAGCAGGCAGACGGCCCCTAAGGGCCGTGGGCCTCCCGGGAACAGACAAAGGCTTCTGCCCAGGGGAAAAAAAATTCGCCAACCCACGTTCCTGATCTCAGTTTGCAGAGCTCCATGGGCACTCTAAAATCAGCGTGAGTTGGCACAGGTGGCAGCTTGTCCCTGGGCGGCATCTTGATATTGGCGGAAATCCAGCAGGCAGACGGCCCCTAAGGACTGAGGGCCTACCTGATACTGACAAAGGCTCCTGCCCGGGAAAAAAAACCCCACCACCCCACGGTCCTGGTCTCAGTTTGCAGAGCTCCATGGGCACACTCAAAGAAGCCTGAGTTGGCACAGGTGGCAGCTTGTCCCTGCGTGGCATCTACAAATTCGCGGATATCCTGCATCCAGACAGCCCAAAAGGGCCGAGGGCCTACCTGCTACTGACAAAGGCTTATGCCCGGGGAAACAGAACTCACCAACCCACGTTCCTGGTCTCAGTTTGCAGAGCTCCATGGGCACTCTCAAAGCAGCCCGAGTTGGCACAGGTGGCAGCTTGTCCCTGGGCGGCATCTTGATATTCGCGGAAATCCAGCACGCAGCCGGCCCCGAAGGGCGAGGGCCTACCTGGTACTGACAAAGGCTTCTGCCTCGGAAAAAAAACCTCACATCCCACGTTCCTGGTCCCAGTTTGCAGAGCTCCATTGGCACACTCAAAGCAGCCCAGGTTGGCACAGGTGGCAGCCTGTCCCTGGGCTGCATCTTGATATTCGTGGAAATCCAAAAGGCTGCCTGCCCCTGAAGAACAAGGGCCTACCTGGTACTGACAAAGGCTTCTGCCCGGAGAAAGAAAACTCAGCACCCCACGGTCTTGGTCTCAGTTTCCACAGCTCCATGGGCACACTCAAAGCAGCCCAAGTTGGCACAGGTGGCAGCTTGTCCCTGGGCGGCATCTTGATATTCATGGAAATCCAGCAAGCAGCCGGCCCAGAAGGCCGAGGGCCGACCTGGCACTGCAAATGCTTCAGCCCGGGAAAACAAATCTCAGCACCCCACGGTCCTGGTCTCATTTTGCAGAGCTCCATGGGCACTCTCAAAGAAGCCCAAGTTGGCACAGGTGGCAGCTTGTCCCTGGGTGGCATCTTGATATTCGTGGAAATCCAGCAGGCTGCCAGCCCCAAAGGGCCAAGTGCCTACCTGGTACTGACTAATACTTCTGCCCATGAAAACAAAACTCAGCACCCCACGCTCCTGGTCTCAGTTTGCAGAGCTCCATGGGCACTCTCAAAGCTGCCTGAGTAGGCACGGGTGGCAGCTTGTCCATGGGCGGCATCTTCAGATTCCCGGAAATCCAGAAAGAAGCTGGCTTCGAAGGGCTGTGCGCCTACCTGGTACTGACAAAGGCTTCTGCCCAGGGAAACAAAATTCACCAACACATTTTCCTGGTCTCAGTTTGCAGAGCTCCATGGGCACTCTCAAAGCAGCCCGAGTTGGCACAGGTGGCAGCTTGTCCCTGGGCGGTATCTTGATATTGGCGGAAATCCAGCACGCAACCGGCCCCCAAGTGCCAAGGGCCTACCTGGTACTGACAAATGCGTCTGCCCGGGGAAATAAAACCCACCAACCCATGTTAATGGTCTCAGTTTTCAGAGCTCCATGGGCACTCTCAAAGCAGCCCAAGTTGGCACAGGTGGCAGCTTGTCCCTGGGCGGCATCTTGATGTTCGTGGAAATCCAGCAAACAGCCGGCCCCGAAGGCCGAGGGCCAACCTGGCACTGCAAATGCTTCTGCCCGGGAAAACAAATCTCAGCACCCCACGTTCCTGGTCTCAGTTTGCAGAGCTCCATGGGCACTCTCAAAGCAGCCCAAGTTGGCACAGGTGGCAGCTTGTCCCTGGGTGGCATCTTGATATTCGTGGAAATCCAGCAGGCTGCCAGCCCCAAAGGGCCAAGTGCCTACCTGGTACTGACAAATGCTTCTTCCCGGGAAAACAAAACTCAGCACCCCACGTTCCTGGTCTCAGTTTGCAGAGCTCCATGGGCACTCTCATAGCAGCCCAAGTTGGAACAGGTGGCTGCTTGTCCCTGGGCGGCATCTTGATATTCGTGGAAATCCAGCATGCAGCATACCCCTAAGGAACATGGACCTACCTGCTACTGACAAAGGCTTCTGCCCGGGAAAACAAACTCACCTGCCCACGTTGCAGGTCTCAGTTTTCAGAGATCCATGGGCGCTCTCAAAGCAGCCCGAGTTGTCACTGGTGGCGGCTTGTCCCTGGGCAGCATCTTGATATTCATAGAAATCTAGAAAGCAGCCTGCCCCTGAGGATCATGGGCCTACCTGGTACAGAAAAAGGCTTCTGCCTGGGAAACAAAACTCAGCACCCCACGTTCCTGGTCTCAGTTTGCAGAGCTCCATGGGCACTCTCATAGCAGCCCAAGTTGGCACAGGTGGCAGCATGTCCCTGGGTGGCATCTTGATATTCGTGGAAATCCAGCGGGTAGCCGGACTCTAAGGGTGGAGGGCCAACCTAGAACAGAGAAAGTCTTCTTCCCAGCAAAACAAAACCCACTACCTGAAGTTCCAGGTCTCAGTTTGCAGAGCTCCATGGGCACTCTCAAAGCAGCCCGAGTTGGCACAGGTGGCAGCTTGTCCCTGGGCGGCATCTTGATATTCGTGGAAATCATGCTGCCAGCCTGCCCCTAAGGAACAAGGGCCTACCTGGTACAGACATAGGCTTCTGCCCGGGAATACAAAACTCAGTACCCCACGTTCCTGGTCTCAGTTTGCAGAGCTCCATGGGCACTCTCAAAGCAGCCCGAGTTGTCACTGGTGGAAGCTTTTCCCTGGGCAGCATCTTGATATTCGTGGAAATCATGCTGCCAGCCTGCCCCTAAGGAACAAGGGCCTTTCTGGTACTGACTAAGGCTTCTGCCCGGGAAAAAAAAACCCACCATCCCACGTTCCTGGTCTCAGCTTGAAGAGCTCCGTAGGCACTCTCAAATGAGCCCAAGTTACCACCGGTGGCAGCTTGCCCCTGGGCTACATCTTGATATTCATGGAAATCCAGCAGGCTGCCTGCAATTATGGGCCACGGTCCTACCTGGTACTGACAAAGGCTTCTGCCCGGGGAAACAAAACTCAGCACCCCACGTTCCTGGTCTCAGGTTGCAGAGCTCCATGGGCACTCTCAAAGCAGCCCGAGTTGCAACAGGTGGCAGCTTGTCCCTGGGCGGCATCTTGATATTCATGGAAATCCAGCAGGCTGCCGGCCCCGAAGGGCCGAAGGCCTGCCTGCTACAGACAAATGCTTCTGCGCGGGAAAACAAAACTCACCACGCCACGTTCCTGGTTTCTGTTTGCAGAGCTCCATGGGCACTCTCAAAGCAGCGTGAGTTGCCACAGGTGGCAGCTTGTCCCTGGGCGGCATCTTCAGATTCGTGGAAATCCAGCAAGCAGCCGGCCCAGAAAGGCCAAGGGCCCACCTGGCACTGCAAATGCTTCTGCCCAGGGAAACAAAACTCAGCACCCCACGGTCCTGGTCTCATTTTGCAGAGCTCCATGGGCACTCTCAAAGCAGCCCAAGTTGGCACAGGTGGCAGCTTGTCCCTGGGTGGCATCTTGATATTCGTGGAAATCCAGCAGGCTGCCAGCCCCAAAGGGCCAAGTGCCTACCTGGTACTGACAAATACTTCTGCCCGTGAAAACAAAACTCAGCACCCCACGCTCCTGGTCTCAGTTTGCAGAGCTCCATGGGCACTCTCAAAGCAGCCCGAGATGGCACAGGTGGCAGCTTTTCCCTGGGCAGCATCTTGATATTCGTGGAAATCATGCTGCCAGCCTGCCCCTAAGGAACAAGGGCCTTTCTGGTACTGACTAAGGCTTCTGCCCGGGAAAAAAAAACCCACCATCCCACGTTCCTGGTCTCAGCTTGAAGAGCTCCGTAGGCACTCTCAAATGAGCCCAAGTTACCACCGGTGGCAGCTTGCCCCTGGGCTACATCTTGATATTCATGGAAATCCAGCAGGCTGCCTGCAATTATGGGCCACGGTCCTACCTGGTACTGACAAAGGCTTCTGCCCGGGGAAACAAAACTCAGCACCCCACGTTCCTGGTCTCAGGTTGCAGAGCTCCATGGGCACTCTCAAAGCAGCGCGAGTTGCAACAGGTGGCAGCTTGTCCCTGGGCGGCATCTTGATATTCATGGAAATCCAGCAGGCTGCCGGCCCCGAAGGGCCGAAGGCCTGCCTGCTACAGACAAATGCTTCTGCGCGGGAAAACAAAACTCACCACGCCACGTTCCTGGTTTCTGTTTGCAGAGCTCCATGGGCACTCTCAAAGCAGCGTGAGTTGCCACAGGTGGCAGCTTGTCCCTGGGCGGCATCTTGATATTCGTGGAAATCCAGCAAGCAGCCGGCCCAGAAAGGCCAAGGGCCCACCTGGCACTGCAAATGCTTCTGCCCAGGGAAACAAAACTCAGCACCCCACGGTCCTGGTCTCATTTTGCAGAGCTCCATGGGCACTCTCAAAGCAGCGCGAGTTGCAACAGGTGGCAGCTTGTCCCTGGGTGGCATCTTGATATTCGTGGAAATCCAGCAGGCTGCCAGCCCCAAAGGGCCAAGTGCCTACCTGGTACTGACAAATACTTCTGCCCGTGAAAACAAAACTCAGCACCCCACGCTCCTGGTCTCAGTTTGCAGAGCTCCATGGGCACTCTCAAAGCAGCCCGAGATGGCACAGGTGGCAGCTAGTCCCTGCACGGCATTTTGATATTCGTGGAAATCATGCTGCCAGCCGGCCCCTAAGGAACAAGGGCCTACCTGGTACAGACATAGGCTTCTGCCCGGGAATACAAAACTCAGAACCCCACGTTCCTGGTCTCAGTTTGAAGAGCTCCATGGGCACTCTCAAAGCAGCCCGACTTGTCATTGGTGGCAGCTCTTCCCTAGGCAGCATCTTGATATTCGTGGAAATCATGTTGCCAGCCTGCTCCTAAGGAACAAGGGCCTTTCTGGTACTGACAAAGGCTTCTGCCCGGGGAAAAAAAACCCACCACCCTACGTACCTGGTCTCAGTTTGAAGAGCATCGGGGGCACTCTCAAAGCAGCCCAAGTTACCACAGGTGGCAGCTTGTCCCTGGGCGGCATCTTGATATTCGTGGAAATCCAGCAGGCTGCCGGCCCCGAAGGGCCGAAGGCCTGCCTGCTACAGACAAATGCTTCTTCCCGGGAAAACAACTCACCACCCCACGTTCCTGGTTTCTGTTTGCAGAGCTCCATGGGCACACTCAAAGCAGCCTGAGATGGCACAGGTGGCAGCTAGTCCATGGGCGGCATCTTGATATTCGTGGAAATCCTGCTGCCAGCCTGCCCCTAAGGAACAAGGGCCTTTCTGGTACTGACAAACGCTTCTGCCCAGGAAAAAACACTCAGCATCCCACGTTCCGGGTCTCAGTTTCCAGAGCTCCATGGGCACTCTCAAAGCAGCGCGAATTGCAACAGGTGGCAGCTTGTCTCTGGGCGGCATCTTGATATTCGTGGAAATCCAGCAGGCTGCCGGCCCCGAAGGGCCAAAGGCCTGCCTGCTACAGACAAAGGCTTCTGCCCGGGAAAACAAAACTCACCACCCCACGTTCCTGGTCTCAGTTTGCAGCGCTCCATGGGCACTCTCAAAGCAGCGGGAGTTGCCACAGGTGGCAGCTTGTCCCTTGGCGGCATCTTCAGATTCGTGGAAATCCAGCAAGCAGCCGGCCCAGAAAGGCCAAGGGCCCACCTGGCGCTGCAAATGCTTCTGCCCAGGGAAAAAAAACTCAGCACACCACATTCCTGGTCTCAGTTTCCAGAGCTCCATGGGCACACTCAAAGCAGCCCAAGTTGGCACAGGTGGCAGCTTGTCCCTGGGCGGCATCTTGATGTTCGTGGAAATCCAGCAAGCAGCCGGCCCAGAAGGCCGAGGGCCAACCTGGCACTGCAAATGCTTCAGCCCGGGAAAACAAATCTCAGCACCCCACGTTCCTGGTCTCAGTTTGCAGAGCTCCATGCGCACTCTCAAAGCAGCCCAAGTTGGCACAGGTGGCAGCTTGTCCCTGGGTGGCATCTTGATATTCGTGGAAATCCAGCAGGCTGCAAGCCCCAAAGGGCCAAGTGCCTACCTGGTACTGACAAATACTTCTGCCCGGGAAAACAAAACTCAGCACCCCACGTTCCTGGTCTCAGTTTGCAGAGCTCCATGGGCACTCTCATAGCAGCCCAAGTTGGCACAGGTGGCAGCTTGTCCCTGGGCGGCATCTTGATATTCGTGGAAATCCAGCATGCAGCATACCCCTAAGGAACATGGACCTACCTGCTACTGACAAAGGCTTCTGCCCGGGGAAACAAACTCACCTGCCCACGTTGCAGGTCTCAGTTTTCAGAGATCCATGGGCGCTCTCAAAGCAGCCCGAGTTGTCACTGGTGGCGGCTTGTCCCTGGGCAGCATCTTGATATTCATGGAAATCTAGAAAGCAGCCTGCCCCTGAGGATCATGGGCCTACCTGGTTCTGACAAAGGCTTCTGCCCGGGAAACAAAGACCACCACCCCACGTTCCTGGTCTCAGTTTGCAGAGCTCCATGGGCACTCTCAAAGCAGCCCAAGTTGGCACAGGTGGCAGCTTGTCCCTGGGTGGCATCTTGATATTCGTGGAAATCCAGCGGGTAGCCGGACTCTAAGGGTGGAGGGCCAACCTAGAACTGAGAAAGTCTTCTTCCCAGCAAAACAAAACCCACTACCTGACCTTCCAGGTCTCAGTTTGCAGAGCTCCATGGGCACTCTCAAAGCAGCCCGAGTTGGCACAGGTGGCAGCTTGTCCCTGGGCGGCATCTTGATATTCGTGGAAATCATGCTGCCAGCCTGCCCCTAAGGAACAAGGGCCTACCTGGTACAGACATAGGCTTCTGCCCGGGAATACAAAACTCAGTACCCCACGTTCCTGGTCTCAGTTTGCAGAGCTCCATGGGCACTCTCAAAGCAGCCCGAGTTGTCACTGGCGGCAGCTTTTCCCTGGGCAGCATCTTGATATTCGTGGAAATCATGCTGCCAGCCTGCCCCTAAGGAACAAGGGCCTTTCTGGTACTGACTAAGGCTTCTGCCCGGGAAAAAAAAACCCACCATCCCACGTTCCTGGTCTCAGATTGAAGAGCTCCGTAGGCACTCTCAAAGCAGCCCAAGTTACCACCGGTGGCAGCTTGTCCCTGGGCTACATCTTGATATTCATGGAAATCCAGCAGGCTGCCTGCAATTATGGGCCACGGTCCTACCTGGTACTGCAAAGGCTTCTGCCCGGGGAAACAAAACTCAGCACCCCACGTTCCTGGTCTCAGGTTGCAGAGCTCCATGGGCACTCTCAAAGCAGCGCGAGTTGCAACAGGTGGCAGCTTGTCCCTGGGCGGCATCTTGATATTCGTGGAAATCCAGCAGGCAGCCGGCCCCGAAGGGCCGAAGGCCTGCCTGCTACAGACAAAGGCTTCTGCCCGGGAAACCAAAACTCACCACCCCACGTTCCTGGTTTCTGTTTGCAGAGCTCCATGGGCACTCTCAAAGCAGCCCGAGTTGGCACAGGTGGCAGCTTGTCCCTGGGCGGCATCTTGATATTCGTGGAAATCATTCTGCCAGCCGGCCCCTAAGGAACATGGGCACTTCTGGTACTGACAAAGGCTTCTGCCCGGGAAAACAAAGACCACCACCCCACGTTCCTGGTCTCAGTCTGCAGAGCTCCATGGGCACTCTCAAAGTAGCCCGAGTTGGCACAGGTGGCAGTTTGTCCCTGGGCGGCATCTTGATATTCGTGGAAATCCTGCAGGCAGCCGGCACCAAAGGGACGAGGGCCTCCCTGGCACTGACAAAGGCTTCTGCCCGGGGAAAGAAAACCCACCACCCCATGTTCCTGGTCTCAGTTTGAAGAGCTCCGGTGGCACTCTCAAAGCAGCGGGAGTTGCCACAGGTGGCAGCTTGTCCCTGGGCTACATCTTGATATTCATGGAAATCCATCAGGCTGCCTGCAATTATGGGCCAGGGGCCTACCTGGTACTGCAAAGACTTCTGCCTGGGGAAACAGAACTCACAACCCCAAGTTCCTGGTCTCAGGTTGCAGAGCTCCATGGGCACTCTCAAAGCAGCGCGAGTTGCAACAGGTGGCAGCTTGTCCCTGGGCGGCATCTTCAGATTCGTGGAAATCCAGCAAGCAGCCGGCCCAGAAAGGCCAAGGGCCCACCTGGCACTGCAAATGCTTCTGCCCGGGGAAACAAAACTCAGCACCCCACATTCCTGGCCTCAGTTTGCAGAGCTCCATGGGCACTCTCAAAGCAGCCCGAGTTGGCAGAGGTGGCAGCTTGTCCCTGGGCTACATCTTGATATTCATGGAAATCCAGCTGGCTGCCTGCAATTATGCGCCACGGGCCTGCCTGGTACTGACAAAGGCTTCTGCCCGGGAAACAAAACTCAGCACCCCACGTTCCTCGTTTCAGTTTGCAGAGCTCCATGGGCACTCTAAAAGCGGCACGAGTTGGCACAGGTGGCAGCTTGTCCCTGGGCGGCATCTTGATATTCGTGGAAATCCAGCGGGTAGCCGGACGCTAAGGGTGGAGGGCCAACCTAGAATTGAGAAAGTCTTTTTCCCAGCAAAACAAAACCCACCACCCCACGTTCCTGGTCTCAGTTTCCAGAGCTCCATGGGCACTCTCAATGCAGCGCGAGTTGCAAATGGTGGCAACTTGTCCCTGGGTGGCATCTTGATATTCGTGGAAATCCTGCTTCCAGCCTGCCCCTAAGGGCCGAGGGCCTAGCTGGTGGTGGAAATCCATCTGCTCGGGGAAACAAAACTCAGCACCTCACGTTCCTGGTCTCAGTTTGCAGAGCTCCATGGGCACTCTCAAAGCAGCCCGAGTTGGCACAGGTGGCAGCTTGTCCCTGGGCAGCATCTTGATATTCGTGGAAATCCAGCAGGCAGCCTGCCCCAAAGGGCCGAGGCCCTACCTGGTACTGACAAAGGCTTCTGCCATCAAACAAAACCCATAACCCCACGTTCCTGGTCTCAGTATGCAGAGCTCCATGGGCACTCTCAAAGCAGCCCGCGTTGGCACAGGTGGCAGCTTATCCCTGGGCGGCATCTTGATATTCGTGGAAATCCAGCATGCAGCATACCCCTAAGGAGCATGGACCTTCCTGGTACTGACAAAGGCTTCTGCCCTGGAAAACAAAACTCCCCTGCCCACGTTCCTGGTCTCAGGTTGCAGAGCTCCATGGGCACTCTCAAAGCAGCCCGAGTTGCAACAGGTGGCAGCTTCTCCCTGGGCGGCATCTTGATATTCGTGGAAATCCAGAAAGCAGCCGGCCCCTGAGGAACATGGGCCTACGTGGTATTGACAAAGGCTTCTGCCCGGGAAAACAAAACTCACCACCCGACGTTCCAGGTCTCAGTTTGCAGAGCTCCATGGGCACTCTAAAAGCAGCCCAAGTTGGCACAGGTGGCAGCTTGTCCCTGGGCGGCATCTTGATATTCATGGAAATCCAGCAGGCTGCCGGCCCCAATGGGCCGAGGGCCGACCTGGTACTGACAAAGGCTTCTGCCCGGGAAAACAAAACTCAGCACCCCACGTTTCTGGTCTCAGTTTGCAGAGCTCCATGGGCACTCTCAAAGCAGCCCGAGTTGGAACAGGGGGCAGCTTGTCCCTGGGCAGCATCTTGATATTCGTGGAAATCCAGCAGGCTGCCGGCCCCGAAAGGCCGAGGGCCGACCTGGCACTGAAAATGCTTCTGCCCAGGGAAACAAAGCTTAGCACCCCACAGACCTGGTCTCATTTTGCAGAGCTCCATGGGCACTCTCAAAGCAGCGCGAGTTGCCACAGGTGGCAGCTTGTCCCTGGGTGGCATCTTGATATTCATGGAAATCCAGTAGGCTGCCGGCCCCAAAGGACCACGGGCCTACCTGGTACTGACAAAGGCTTCTGCCCGGGAAACAAAAGCCACCACCCCACGTTCCTGGTCTCAGTTTGCAGAGCTCTGTGGGCACTCTAAAAGCGGCGCGAGTTGGCACAGGTGGCAGCTTGTCCCTGGGTGGCATCTTGATATTCGTGGAAATCCAGCCGGCAGCCGGACTCTAAGGGTGGAGGGCCAACCTAGAACTGAGAAAGTCTTCTTACCAGAAAAAAAAAACCCACTACCCGACGTTCCAGGTCTCAGTTTGTAGAGCTCCATGGGCACTCTCAAAGCAGCCCGAGTTGGCACAGGTGGCCGCTTGTCCCTGGGCGGCATCTTGATATGCGTGGAAATCCAGCAGGAAGCCGGCACCAGAGGGACGAGGGCCTCCCTGGCACTGACAAAGGCTTCTGCCCGGGAAAACAAAACTCAGCACCCCACGTTCCTGGTCTGAGTTTGCAGAGCTCCGTCGGCACTCTCAAAGCAGCCCGAGTTGGCACAGGTGGCAGCTTGTCCCTGGGCAGCATCTTGATATTCATGGAAATCTAGAAAGCAGCCTGCCCCTGAGGATCATGGGCCTACCTGGTACTGACAAAGGCTTCTGCCCGGGAAACAAAACACACCACCCCACGTTCCTGGTCTCAGTTTGCAGAGCTCCGTGGGCACTCTCATAGCAGCCCAAGTTGGCACAGGTGGCAGCTTGTCCCTGGGTGGCATCTTGATATTCGTGGAAATCCAGCGGGTAGCCGGACTCTAAGGGTGGAGGGCCAACCTAGAACTGAGAAAGTCTTCTTCCCAGCAAAACAAAACCCACTACCTGACGTTCCAGGTCTCAGTTTGCAGAGCTCCATGGGCACTCTCAAAGCAGCCCGAGTTGGCACAGGTGGCAGCTTGTCCCTGGGCGGCATCCTAATATTCGTGGAAATCATGCTGCCAGCCTGCCCCTAAGGAACAAGGGCCTACCTGGTACAGACATAGGCTTCTGCCCGGGAATACAAAACTCAGTACCCCACGTTCCAGGTCTCAGTTTGCAGAGCTCCATGGGCACTCTCAAAGCAGCCCGAGTTGTCACTGGTGGCAGCTTTTCCCTGGGCAGCATCTTGATATTCGTGGAAATCATGCTGCCAGCCTGCCCCTAAGGAACAAGGGCCTTTCTGGTACTGACTAAGGCTTCTGCCCGGGAAAAAAAAACCCACCATCCCACGTTCCTGGTCTCAGATTGAAGATCTCCGTAGGCACTCTCAAAGCAGCCCAAGTTACCACCGGTGGCAGCTTGTCCCTGGGCTACATCTTGATATTCATGGAAATCCAGCAGGCTGCCTGCAATTATGGGCCACGGTCCTACCTGGTACTGCAAAGGCTTCTGCCCGGGGAAACAAAACTCAGCACCCCACGTTCCTGGTCTCAGGTTGCAGAGCTCCATGGGCACTCTCAAAGCAGCGCGAGTTGCAACAGGTGGCAGCTTGTCCCTGGGCGGCATCTTGATATTCGTGGAAATCCAGCAGGCAGCCGGCCCCGAAGGGCCGAAGGCCTGCCTGCTACAGACAAAGGCTTCTGCCCGGGAAACCAAAACTCACCACCCCACGTTCCTGGTTTCTGTTTGCAGAGCTCCATGGGCACTCTCAAAGCAGCGTGAGTTGCCACAGGTGGCAGCTTGTCCCTTGGCGGCATCTTCAGATTCGTGGAAATCCAGCAAGCAGCCGGCCCAGAAAGGCCAAGGGCCCACCTGGCACTGCAAATGCTTCTGCCCAGGGAAACAAAACTCAGCACCCCACATTCCTGGTCTCAGATTCCAGAGCTCCATGGGCACACTCAAAGCAGCCCAAGTTGGCACAGGTGGCAGCTTGTCCCTGGGCTACATCTTGATGTTCGTGGAAATCCAGCAAGCAGCCGGCCCAGAAAGGCCAAGGGCCCACCTGGCACTGCAAATGCTTCTGCCCAGGGAAACAAAACTCAGCACCCCACGTTCCTTGTCCCATTTTGCAGAGCTCCATGGGCACTCTCATAGCAGCCTGAGTTGGCACAGGTGGCAGCTTGTCCCTGGGCGGCATCTTGATATTCGTGGAAAGCCAGCAGGCTGCCTGCCCCAAAGGGTCAAGTGCCTACCTGGTACTGACAAATACTTCTGCCCGGGAAAACAAAACTCAGCACCCCACGTTCCTGGTCTCAGTTTGCAGAGCTCCATGGGCATTCTCAAAGCAGCCCGAGTTGGCACAGGTGGCAGCTTGTCCCTGGGCGGCATCTTCAGATTCGTGGAAATCCAGCATGCAGCATACCCCTAAGGAACATGGACCTACCTGCTACTGACAAAGGCTTCTGCCCGGGGAAACAAAACTCACCTGCCCACGTTCCAGGTCTCAGTTTGCAGAGCTCCATGGGCACTCTCAAAGCAGCCCGAGTTGGCACAGGTGGCAGCTTGTCCCTGGGTGGCATCTTGATATTCGTGGAAATCCAGTAGGCTGCCGGCCCCAAAGGACCACGGGCCTACCTGGTACTGACAAAGGCTTCTGCCCGGGAAACAAAAGCCACCACCCCACGTTCCTGGTCTCAGTTTGCAGAGCTCTGTGGGCACTCTAAAAGCGGCGCGAGTTGGCACAGGTGGCAGCATGTCCCTGGGTGGCATCTTGTTTTTCGTGGAAATCCAGCCAGCAGCCAGACGCTAAGGGTGGAGGGCCAACCTAGAACTGAGAAAGTCTTCTTCCCAGCAAAACAAAACCCACTACCCGACGTTTCAGGTCTCAGTTTGCAGAGCTCCATGGGCACTCTCAAAGCAGCCCGAGTTGGCACAGGTGGCAGCTTCTCCCTGGGCGGCATCTTGATATTCATGGAAATCATTCTGCCCGCCGACCCCAAAGGAACATGGGCACTTCTGGTACTGACAAAGGCTTCTGCCCGGGAAAACAAAGACCACCACCCCACGTTCCTGGTCTCAGTTTGCAGAGCTCCATGGGCACTCTCAAAGTAGCGCGAGTTGGCACAGGTGGCATTTTGTCCCTGGGCGGCATCTTGATATGCGTGTAAATCCAGCAGGCAGCCGGCACCAAAGGGACGAGGGCCTCCCTGGCACTGACAAAGGCTTCTGGCCGGGGAAAAAAAACCCACCACCCCACATACCTGGTTTCAGTTTTAAGAGCTCCGGGGGCACTCTCAAAGCAGCGCGAGTTACCACAGGTGGCAGCTTGTCCCTGGGCTACATCTTGATATTCATGGAAATCCATCAGGCTGCCTGCAATTATGGGCCACGGGCCTACCTGGTACTGCAAAGGCTTCTGCCTGGGGAAACAAACTAAAAACCCCAAGTTCCTGGCCTCAGTTTGCAGAGCTCCATGGGCACACTCAAAGCAACCTGAGTTGGCACAGGTGGCAGCTAGTCCCTGGGCGGCATCTTGATATTCGTGGAAATCCTGCTGCCAGCCTGCCCCTAAGGAACAAGGGCCTTTCTGGTACTGACAAAGGCTTCTGCCCAGGAAAAAAAACTCAGCACCCCACGTTCCTGGTCTCAGGTTGCAGAGCTCCATGGGCACTCTCAAAGCAGCGCGAGTTGCAACAGGTGGCAGCTTGTCCCTGGGCGGCATCTTGATATTCGTGGAAATCCAGCAGGCTGCCAGCCCCAAAGGGCCAAGTGCCTACCTGGTACTGACAAATACTTCTGCCCGGGAAAACAAAACTCAGCACCCCACGTTCCTGGTCTCAGTTTGCAGAGCTCCATGGGCACTCTCAAAGCAGCCCGAGTTGTCACTGGTGGCAGCTTGTCCCTAGGCAGCATCTTGATATTCGTGGAAATCATGTTGCCAGCCTGCTCCTAAGGAACAAGGGCCTTTCTGGTACTGACAAAGGCTTCTGCCCGGGGAAAGAAAAACCACCACCCCACGTACCTGGTCTCAGTTTGAAGAGCTCCGGGGGCACTCTCAAAGCAGCCCAAGTTACCACAGGTGGCAGCTTGTCCCTGGGCTACATCTTGATATTCATTGAAATCCATCAGGCTGCCTGCAATTATGGGCCACGGGCCTACCTGGTACTGCAAAGGCTTCTGCCTGGGGAAACAAAACTCACCACCCCAAGTTCCTGGTCTCAGTTTGCAGAGCTCCATGGGCACACTCAAAGCAGCCTGAGATGGCACAGGTGGCAGCTAGTCCCTGGGCGGCATCTTGATATTCGTGGAAATCCTGCTGCCAGCCTGCCCCTAAGGAACAAGGGCCTTTCTGGTACTGACAAACGCTTCTGCCCAGGAAAAAACACTCAGCATCCCACGTTCCTGGTCTCAGGTTGCAGAGCTCCATGGGCACTCTCAAAGCAGCGCGAATTGCAACAGGTGGCAGCTTGTCTCTGGGCGGCATCTTGATATTTGTGGAAATCCAGCAGGCTGCCGGCCCCGAAGGGCCAAAGGCCTGCCTGCTACAGACAAAGGCTTCTGCCCGGGAAAACAAAACTCAGCACCCCACGTTCCTGGTCTCAGTTTGCAGCGCTCCATGGCACTCTCAAAGCAGCGGGAGTTGCCACAGGTGGCAGCTTGTCCCTTGGCGGCATCTTCAGATTCGTGGAAATCCAGCAAGCAGCCGGCCCAGAAAGGCCAAGGGCCCACCTGGCACTGCAAATGCTTCTGCCCAGGCAAAAGAAAATCAGCACCCCACATTCCTGGTCTCAGTTTCCACAGCTCCATGGGCACACTCAAAGCAGCCCAAGTTGGCACAGGTGGCAGCTTGTCCCTGGGCTACATCTTGATGTTCGTGGAAATCCAGCAAGCAGCCGGCCCAGAAGGCCGAGGGCCGACCTGGCACTGGAAATGCTTCTGCCCAGGGAAACAAAACTCAGCACCCCACGGTCCTGGTCTCATTTTGCAGAGCTCCATGGGCACTCTCAAAGCAGCCCGAGTTGGCACAGGTGGCAGCTTGTCCCTGGGCGGCATCTTGATATTCGTGGAAAGCCAGCAGGCTGCCAGCCCCAAAGGGCCAAGTGCCTACCTGGTACTGACAAATACTTCTTCCCGGGAAAACAAAACTCAGCACCCCACGTTCCTGGTCTCAGTTTGCAGAGCTCCATGGGCACTCTCATAGCAGCCCGAGTTGGCACAGGTGGCAGCTTGTCCCTGGGCGGCATCTTGATATTCGTGGAAATCCAGCGGGTAGCCGGACGCGAAGGGTGGAGGGCCAACCTAGAACTGAGAAAGCCTTCTTCCCAGCAAAACAAAACCCACTACCCGGCGTTCCAGGTCTCAGTTTGCAGAGCTCCATGGGCACTCTCAAAGCAGCCCGAGTTGGCACAGGTGGCAGCTTGTCCCTGGGTGGCATCTTGATATTCGTGGGAATCATGCTGCCAGCCTGCCCCTAAGGAACATGGGCATTTCTGGTACTGACAAAGGCTTCTGCCTGGGAAAACAAAACCCACCACCCCACGGTCCTGGTCTCATTTTGCAGAGCTCCATGTGCACTCTCAAAGCAGCCCGAGTTGGCACAGGTGGCAGCTTGTCCCTTGGCGGCATCTTGATATTCATGGAAATCTAGAAAGCAGCCTGCCCCTGAGGATCATGGGCCTACCTAGTACTGACAAAGGCTTCTGCCCGGGAAACAAAACTCAGCACCCCACGTTCCTGGTCTCAGTTTGCAGAGCTCCGTGGGCACTCTCATAGCAGCCCACGTTGGCACAGGTGGCAGCTTGTCCCTGGGTGGCATCTTGATATTCGTGGAAATCCAGCGGGTAGCCGGACACTAAGGGTGGAGGGCATACCTAGAACTGAGAAAGTCTTCTTCCCAGCAAAACAAAACCCATTACCTGACGTTCCAGGTCTCAGTTTGCAGAGCTCCATGGGCACTCTCAAAGCAGCCCGAGTTGGCACAGGTGGCAGCTTGTCCCTGGGCGGCATCTTGATATTCGTGGAAATCATGCTGCCAGCCTGCCCCTAAGGAACAAGGGCCTACCTGGTACAGACATAGGCTTCTGCCCGGGAATACAAAACTCAGTACCCCACGTTCCTGGTCTCAGTTTGCAGAGCTCCATGGGCACTCTCAAAGCAGCCCGAGTTGTCACTGCTGGCAGCTTTTCCCTGGGCAGCATCTTGATATTCGTGGAAATCATGCTGCCAGCCTGCCCCTAAGGAACAGGGGCCTCTCTGGTACTGACTAAGGCTTCTGCCCGGGAAAAAAATACCCACCATCCCACGTTCCTGGTCTCAGCTTGAAGAGCTCCGTAGGCACTCTCAAAGCAGCCCAAGTTACCACCGGTGGCAGCTTGTCCCTGGGCTACATCTTGATATTCATGGAAATCCAGCAGGCTGCCTGCAATTATGGGCCACGGTCCTACCTGGTACTGCAAAGGCTTCTGCCTGGGGAAACAAAACTCTCACCCCACGTTCCTGGTCTCAGTTTCCAGAGCTCCATGGGCACTCAAATAGCAGCGTGAGTTGCCACAGGTGGCAGCTTGTCCCTTGGCGGCATCTTCAGATTCGTGGAAATCCAGCAAGCAGCCGGCCCAGAAAGGCCAAGGGCCCACCTGGCACTGCAAATGCTTCTGCCCAGGGAAAAAAAACTCAGCACCCCACATTCCTGGTCTCAGATTCCAGAGCTCCATGGGCACACTCAAAGCAGCCCAAGTTGGCACAGGTGGCAGCTTGTCCCTGGGCTACATCTTGATGTTCGTGGAAATCCAGCAAGCAGCCGGCCCAGAAAGGCCAAGGGCCCACCTGGCACTGCAAATGCTTCTGCCCAGGGAAACAAAACTCAGCACCCCACGTTCCTGGTCTCAGTTTGCAGAGCTCCATGGGCACTCTCATAGCAGCCCGAGTTGGCACAGGTGGCAGCTTGTCCCTGGGCGGCATCTTGATATTCGTGGAAATCCAGCAGGCTGCCAGCCCCACAGGGCCAAGTGCCTACCTGGTACTGACAAATACTTCTGCCCGGGAAAACAAAACTCAGCACCCCACGTTCCTGGTCTCAGTTTGCAGAGCTCCATGGGCACTCTCATAGCAGCCCAAGTTGGCACAGGTGGCAGCTTGTCCCTGGGCGGCATCTTGATATTCGTGGAAATCCAGCATGCAGCATACCCCTAAGGAACATGGACCTACCTGCTACTGACAAAGGCTTCTGCCCGGGGAAACAAAACTCACCTGCCCACGTTCCAGGTCTCAGTTTGCAGAGCTCCATGGGCACTCTCAAAGCAGCCCGAGTTGGCACAGGTGGCAGCTTGTCCCTGGGCGGCATCTTGATATTCGTGGAAATCCAGTAGGCTGCCGGCCCCAAAAGACCACAGTCCTACCTGGTAATGACAAAGGCTTCTGCCCGGGAAACAAAACTCACAGCCCCACGTTCCTGGTCTCAGTTTGCAGAGCTCTGTGGGCACACAAAAAGCGGCGCGAGTTGGCACAGGTGGCAGCTTGTCCCTGGGTGGCATCTTGATATGCGTGGAAATCCAGCAGGCAGCCGGCACCAAAGGGACGAGGGCCTCCCTGGCACTGACAAAGGCTTCTGCCCGGGGGAAAAAAAACCCACCACCCCACATACCTGGTCTCTGTTTGAAGAGCTCCGGGGGCACTCTCAAAGCAGCCCAAGTTACCACAGGTGGCAGCTTGTCCCTGGGCTACATCTTGATATTCATGGAAATCCATCAGGCTGCCTGCAATTATGGGCCACGGGCCTACCTGGTACTGCAAAGGCTTCTGCCTGGGGAAACAAACTCACAACCCCAAGTTCCTGGCCTCAGTTTGCAGAGCTCCATGGGCACACTCAAAGCAACCTGAGTTGGCACAGGTGGCAGCTAGTCCCTGGGCGGCATCTTGATATTCGTGGAAATCCTGCTGCCAGCCTGCCCCTAAGGAACAAGGGCCTTTCTGGTACTGACAAAGGCTTCTGCCCAGGAAAAAAAACTCAGCACCCCACGTTCCTGGTCTCAGGTTGCAGAGCTCCATGGGCACTCTCAAAGCAGCCCGAGTTGCAACAGGTGGCAGCTTGTCCCTGGGCGGCATCTTGATATTCGTGGAAATCCAGCAGGCTGCCAGCCCCAAAGGGCCAAGTGCCTACCTGGTACTGACAAATACTTCTGCCCGGGAAAACAAAACTCAGCACCCCACGTTCCTGGTCTCAGTTTGCAGAGCTCCATGGGCACTCTCAAAGCAGCCCGAGTTGTCACTGGTGGCAGCTTGTCCCTAGGCAGCATCTTGATATTCGTGGAAATCATGTTGCCAGCCTGCTCCTAAGGAACAAGGGCCTTTCTGGTACTGACAAAGGCTTCTGCCCAGGGAAACAAAACCCACCACCCCACGTACCTGGTCTCAGTTTGAAGAGCTCCGGGGGCACTCTCAAAGCAGCCCAAGTTACCACAGGTGGCAGCTTGTCCCTGGGCTACATCTTGATATTCATGAAAATCCATCAGGCTGCCTGCAATTATGGGCCACGGGCCTACCTGGTACTGCAAAGGCTTCTGCCTGGGGAAACAAAACTCACAACCCCAAGTTCCTGGCCTCAGTTTGCAGAGCTCCATGGGCACACTCGAAGCAGCCTGAGATGGCACAGGTGGCAGCTAGTCCCTGGGCGGCATCTTGATATTCGTGGAAATCCTGCTGCCAGCCTGCCCCTAAGGAACAAGGGCCTTTCTGGTACTGACAAACGCTTCTGCCCAGGAAAAAACACTCAGCATCCCACGTTCCTGGTCTCAGGTTGCAGAGCTCCATGGGCACTCTCAAAGCAGCGCGAATTGCAACAGGTGGCAGCTTGTCTCTGGGCGGCATCTTGATATTTGTGGAAATCCAGCAGGCTGCCGGCCCCGAAGGGCCAAAGGCCTGCCTGCTACAGACAAAGGCTTCTGCCCGGGAAAACAAAACTCAGCACCCCACGTTCCTGGTCTCAGTTTGCAGCGCTCCATGGGCACTCTCAAAGCAGCGGGAGTTGCCACAGGTGGCAGCTTGTCCCTTGGCGGCATCTTCAGATTCGTGGAAATCCAGCAAGCAGCCGGCCCAGAAAGGCCAAGGGCCCACCTGGCAATGCAAATGCTTCTGCCCAGGCAAAAGAAAATCAGCACCCCACATTCCTGGTCTCAGTTTCCACAGCTCCATGGGCACACTCAAAGCAGCCCATGTTGGCACAGGTGGCAGCTTGTCCCTGGGCTACATCTTGATGTTCGTGGAAATCCAGCAAGCAGCCGGCCCTGAAGGCCGAGGGCCGACCTGGCACTGCAAATGGTTCTGCCCAGGGAAACAAAACTCAACAGCCCACGTTCCTGGTCTCAGTTTGTAGAGCTCCATGGGAAATCTCAATGCAGCCCGAGTTGGCACAGGTGGCAGCTTGTCCCTGGGCGGCATCTTCAGATTCGTGGAAATCCAGCATGCAGCATACCCCTAAGGAACATGGACCTACCTGCTACTGACAAAGGCTTCTGCCCGGGGAAACAAAACTCACCTGCCCACGTTCCAGGTCTCAGTTTGCAGAGCTCCATGGGCACTCTCAAAGCAGCCCGAGTTGGCACAGGTGGCAGCTTGTCCCTGGGTGGCATCTTGATATTCGTGGAAATCCAGTAGGCTGCCGGCCCCAAAGGACCACGGGCCTACCTGGTACTGACAAAGGCTTCTGCCCGGGAAACAAAAGCCACCAACCCACGTTCCTGGTCTCAGTTTGCAGAGCTCTGTGGGCACTCTAAAAGCAGCGCGAGTTGGCACAGGTGGCAGCATGTCCCTGGGTGGCATCTTGTTTTTCGTGGAAATCCAGCCAGCAGCCAGATGCTAAGGGTGGAGGGCCAACCTAGAACTGAGAAAGTCTTCTTACCAGCAAAACAAAACCCACTACCCGACGTTCCAGGTCTCAGTTTGCAGAGCTCCATGGGCACTCTCAAAGCAGCCCGAGTTGGCACAGGTGGCAGCTTCTCCCTGGGCGGCATCTTGATATTCGTGGAAATCATTCTGCCCGCCGGCCCCTAAGGAACATGGGCACTTCTGGTACTGACAAAGGCTTCTGCCCGGGAAAACAAAGACCACCACCCCACGTTCCTGGTCTCAGTTTGCAGAGCTCCATGGGCACTCTCAAAGTAGCGCGAGTTGGCACAGGTGGCATTTTGTCCCTGGGCGGCATCTTGATATGCGTGGAAATCCAGCAGGCAGCCGGCACCAAAGGGACGAGGGCCTCCCTGGCACTGACAAAGGCTTCTGCCCGGGGAAAAAAAACCCACCACCCCACGTACCTGGTTTCAGTTTTAAGAGCTCCGGGGGCACTCTCAAAGCAGCCCAAGTTACCACAGGTGGCAGCTTGTCCCTGGGCTACATCTTGATATTCATGGAAATCCATCAGGCTGCCTGCAATTATGGGCCACGGGCCTACCTGGTACTGCAAAGGCTTCTGCCTGGGGAAACAAACTAAAAACCCCAAGTTCCTGGCCTCAGTTTGCAGAGCTCCATGGGCACTCTCAAAGCAACCTGAGTTGGCACAGGTGGCAGCTAGTCCCTGGGCGGCATCTTGATATTCGTGGAAATCCTGCTGCCAGCCTGCCCCTAAGGAACAAGGGCCTTTCTGGTACTGACAAAGGCTTCTGCCCAGGAAAAAAAACTCAGCACCCCACGTTCCTGGTCTCAGTTTGCAGAGCTCCATGGGCACTCTCAAAGCAGCCCGAGTTGCAACAGGTGGCAGCTTGTCCCTGGGCGGCATCTTGATATTCGTGGAAATCCAGCAGGCTGCCAGCCCCAAAGGGCCAAGTGCCTACCTGGTACTGACAAATACTTCTGCCCGGGAAAACAAAACTCAGCACCCCACGTTCCTGGTCTCAGTTTGCAGAGCTCCATGGGCACTCTCAAAGCAGCCCAAGTTGTCACTGGTGGCAGCTTGTCCCTAGGCAGCATCTTGATATTCGTGGAAATCATGTTGCCAGCCTGCTCCTAAGGAACAAGGGCCTTTCTGGTACTGACAAAGGCTTCTGCCCGGGGAAAAAAAACCCACCACCCCACGTACCTGGTTTCAGTTTTAAGAGCTCCGGGGGCACTCTCAAAGCAGCCCAAGTTACCACAGGTGGCAGCTTGTCCCTGGGCTACATCTTGATATTCATGGAAATCCAGCAGGCTGCCTGCAATTATGGGCCACGGGCCTACCTGGTACTGCAAAGGCTTCTGCCTGGGGAAACAAAACTCACAACCCCAAGTTCCTGGTCTCAGTTTGCAGAGCTCCATGGGCACACTCAAAGCAGCCTGAGATGGCACAGGTGGCAGCTAGTCCCTGGGCGGCATCTTGATATTCGTGGAAATCCTGCTGCCAGCCTGCCCCTAAGGAACAAGGGCCTTTCTGGTACTGACAAACGCTTCTGCCCAGGAAAAAACACTCAGCATCCCACGTTCCTGGTCTCAGGTTGCAGAGCTCCATGGGCACTCTCAAAGCAGCGCGAATTGCAACAGGTGGCAGCTTGTCTCTGGGCGGCATCTTGATATTTGTGGAAATCCAGCAGGCTGCCGGCCCCGAAGGGCAAAAGGCCTGCCTGCTACAGACAAAGGCTTCTGCCCGGGAAAACAAAACTCAGCACCCCACGTTCCTGGTCTCAGTTTGCAGCGCTCCATGGGCACTCTCAAAGCAGCGGGAGTTGCCACAGGTGGCAGCTTGTCCCTTGGCGGCATCTTCAGATTCGTGGAAATCCAGCAAGCAGCCGGCCCAGAAAGGCCAAGGGCCCACCTGGCACTGCAAATGCTTCTGCCCAGGCAAAAGAAAATCAGCACCCCACATTCCTGGTCTCACTTTCCACAGCTCCATGGGCACACTCAAAGCAGCCCAAGTTGGCACAGGTGGCAGCTTGTCCCTGGGCTACATCTTGATGTTCGTGGAAATCCAGCAAGCAGCCGGCCCAGAAGGCCGAGGGCCGACCTGGCACTGGAAATGCTTCTGCCCAGGGAAACAAAACTCAGCACCCCACGGTCCTGGTCTCATTTTGCAGAGCTCCATGGGCACTCTCAAAGCAGCCCGAGTTGGCACAGGTGGCAGCTTGTCCCTGGGCGGCATTTTGATATTCGTGGAAAGCCAGCAGGCTGCCAGCCCCAAAGGGCCAAGTGCCTACCTGGTACTGACAAATACTTCTTCCCGGGAAAACAAAACTCAGCACCCCACGTTCCTGGTCTCAGTTTGCAGAGCTCCATGGGCACTCTCATAGCAGCCCGAGTTGGCACAGGTGGCAGCTTGTCCCTGGGCGGCATCTTGATATTCGTGGAAATCCAGCGGGTAGCCGGACGCTAAGGGTGGAGGGCCAACCTAGAACTGAGAAAGCCTTCTTCCCAGCAAAACAAAACCCACTACCCGGCGTTCCAGGTCTCAGTTTGCAGAGCTCCATGGGCACTCTCAAAGCAGCCCGAGTTGGCACAGGTGGCAGCTTGTCCCTGGGTGGCATCTTGATATTCGTGGGAATCATGCTGCCAGCCTGCCCCTAAGGAACATGGGCATTTCTGGTACTGACAAAGGCTTCTGCCTGGGAAAACAAAACCCACCACCCCACGGTCCTGGTCTCATTTTGCAGAGCTCCATGTGCACTCTCAAAGCAGCCCGAGTTGGCACAGGTGGCAGCTTGTCCCTGGGCGGCATCTTGATATTCGTGGAAAGCCAGCAGGCTGCCAGCCCCAAAGGGCCAAGTGCCTACCTGGTACTGACAAATACTTCTGCCCGGGAAAACAAAACTCAGCACCCCACGTTCCTGGTCTCAGTTTGCAGAGCTCCATGGGCACTCTCAAAGCAGCCCAAGTTGGCACAGGTGGCAGCTTGTGCCTGGGTGGCATCTTGATATTCGTGGAAATCCAGCATGCAGCATACCCCTAAGGAACATGGACCTACCTGCTACTGACAAAGGCGTCTGCCCGGGGAAACAAACTCACCTGCCCACGTTGCAGGTCTCAGTTTTCAGAGATCCATGGGCGCTCTCAAAGCAGCCCGAGTTGTCACTGGTGGCGGCTTGTCCCTGGGCAGCATCTTGATATTCATGGAAATCTAGAAAGCAGCCTGCCCCTGAGGATCATGGGCCTACCTGGTACTGACAAAGGCTTCTGCCCGGGAAACAAAACACACCACCCCACGTTCCTGGTCTCAGTTTGCAGAGCTCCGTGGGCACTCTCATAGCAGCCCAAGTTGGCACAGGTGGCAGCTTGTCCCTGGGTAGCATCTTGATATTCGTGGAAATCCAGCGGGTAGCCGGACTCTAAGGGTGGAGGGCCAACCTAGAACTGAGAAAGACTTCTGCCCAGCAAAACAAAACCCACTACCTGACGTTCCAGGTCTCAGTTTGCAGAGCTCCATGGGCACTCTCAAAGCAGCCCGAGTTGGCACAGGTGGCAGCTTGTCCCTGGGTGGCATCTTGATATTCGTGGAAATCATGCTGCCAGCCTGCCCCTAAGGAACAAGGGCCTACCTGGTACAGACATAGGCTTCTGCCCGGGAATACAAAACTCAGTACCCCACGTTCCTGGTCTCAGTTTGCAGAGCTCCATGGGCACTCTCAAAGCAGCCCGAGTTGTCACTGGTGGCAGCTTTTCACTGGGCAGCATCTTGATATTCGTGGAAATCCAGCAGGCTGCCTGCAATTATGGGCCACGGTCCTGCCTGGTACTGCAAAGGCTTCTGCCCGGGGACACAAAACTCAGCACCCCACGTTCCTGGTCTCAGGTTGCAGAGCTCCATGGGCACTCTCAAAGCAGCGCGAATTGCAACAGGTGGCAGCTTGTCCCTGGGCGGCATCTTGATATTCGTGGAAATCCAGCAGGCTGCCGGCCCCGAAGGGCCGAAGTCCTGCCTGCTACAGACAAAGGCTTCTGCGCGGGAAAACAAAACTCACCACGCCACGTTCCTGGTTTCTGTTTGCAGAGCTCCATGGGCACTCTTAAAGCAGCGTGAGTTGCCACAGGTGGCAGCTTGTCCCTTGGTCGGCATCTTCAGATTCGTGGAAATCCAGCAAGCAGCCGGCCCAGAAAGGCCAAGGGCCCACCTGGCACTGCAAATGCTTCTGCCCGGGGAAACAAAACTCAGCACCCCACATTCCTGGTCTCAGATTCCAGAGCTCCATGGGCACACTCAAAGCAGCCCAAGTTGGCACAGGTGGCAGCTTGTCCCTGGGCGGCATCTTGATATTCGTGGAAATCCAGCAGGCTGCCAGCCCCACAGGGCCAAGTGCCTACCTGGTACTGACAAATACTTCTTCCCGGGAAAACAAAACTCAGCACCCCACGTTCCTGGTCTCAGTTTGCAGAGCTCCATGGGCACTCTCATAGCAGCCCAAGTTGGCACAGGTGGCAGCTTGTCCCTGGGCGGCATCTTGATATTCGTGGAAATCCAGCATGCAGCATACCCCTAAGGAACATGGACCTACCTGCTACAGACAAAGGCTTTTGCCCGGGGAAACAAAACTCACCTGCCCACGTTCCAGGTCTCAGTTTGCAGAGCTCCGGGGGCACTCTCAAAGCAGCCCAAGTTGGCACAGGTGGCAGCTTGTCCCTGGGTGGCATCTTGATATTCGTGGAAATCCAGTAGGCTGCCGGCCCTAAAAGACCACGGGCCTACCTGGTACTGACAAAGGCTTCTGCCCGGGAAACAAAAGCCACCACCCCACGTTCCTGGTCTCAGTTTGCAGAGCTCCATGGGCACTCTCAAAGCAGCGCGAGTTGGCACAGGTGGCAGCTTGTCCCTGGGTGGCATCTTGATATGCGTGGAAATCCAGCAGGCAGCCGGCACCAAAGGGACGAGGGCCTCCCTGGCACTGACAAAGGCTTCTGCCCGGGGGAAAAAAAACCCACCACCCCACATACCTGGTCTCTGTTTGAAGAGCTCCGGGGGCACTCTCAAAGCAGCCCAAGTTACCACAGGTGGCAGCTTGTCCCTGGGCTACATCTTGATATTCATGGAAATCCATCAGGCTGCCTGCAATTATGGGCCACGGGCCTACCTGGTACTGCAAAGGCTTCTGCCTGGGGAAACAAAACTCACAACCCCAAGTTCCTGGCCTCAGTTTGCAGAGCTCCATGGGCACACTCAAAGCAACCTGAGTTGGCACAGGTGGCAGCTAGTCCCTGGGCGGCATCTTGATATTCGTGGAAATCCTGCTGCCAGCCTGCCCCTAAGGAACAAGGGCCTTTCTGGTACTGACAAAGGCTTCTGCCCAGGAAAAAAAACTCAGCACCCCACGTTCCTGGTCTCAGGTTGCAGAGCTCCATGGGCACTCTCAAAGCAGCGCGAGTTGCAACAGGTGGCAGCTTTTCCCTGGGCGGCATCTTGATATTCGTGGAAATCCAGCAGGCTGCCAGCCCCAAAGGGCCAAGTGCGTACCTGGTACTGACAAATACTTCTGCCCGGGAAAACAAAACTCAGCACCCCACGTTCCTGGTCTCAGTTTGCAGAGCTCCATGGGCACTCTCAAAGCAGCCCGAGTTGTCACTGGTGGCAGCTTGTCCCTAGGCAGCATCTTGAAATTCGTGGAAATCATGTTGCCAGCCTGCTCCTAAGGAACAAGAGCCTTTCTGGTACTGACAAAGGCTTCTGCCCGGGGAAACAAAACCCACCACCCCACGTACCTGGTTTCAGTTTGAAGAGCTCCGGGGGCACTCTCAAAGCAGCCCAAGTTACCACAGGTGGCAGCTTGTCCCTGGGCTACATCTTGATATTCATGAAAATCCATCAGGCTGCCTGCAATTATGGGCCACGGGCCTACCTGGTACTGCAAAGGCTTCTGCCTGGGGAAACAAAACTCAGCACCCCAAGTTCCTGGCCTCAGTTTGCAGAGCTCCATGGGCACACTCGAAGCAGCCTGAGATGGCACAGGTGGCAGCTAGTCCCTGGGCGGCATCTTAATATTCGTGGAAATCCTGCTGCCAGCCTGCCCCTAAGGAACAAGGGCCTTTCTGGTACTGACAAACGCTTCTGCCCAGGAAAAAACACTCAGCATCCCACGTTCCTGGTCTCAGGTTGCAGAGCTCCATGGGCCCTCTCAAAGCAGAGCGAATTGCAACAGGTGGCAGCTTGTCTCTGGGCGGCATCTTGATATTTGTGGAAATCCAGCAGGCTGCCGGCCCCGAAGGGCCAAAGGCCTGCCTGCTACAGACAAAGGCTTCTGCCCGGGAAAACAAAACTCACCACCCCACGTTCCTGGTCTCAGTTTGCAGCGCTCCATGGGCACTCTCAAAGCAGCGGGAGTTGCCACAGGTGGCAGCTTGTCCCTTGGCGGCATCTTCAGATTCGTGGAAATCCAGCAAGCAGCCGGCCCAGAAGGCCGAGGGCCGACCTGGCACTGCAAATGCTTCTGCCCAGGGAAACAAAACTCAGCACCCCACGGTCCTGGTCTCATTTTGCAGAGCTCCATGGGCACTCTCAAAGCAGCCCGAGTTGGCACAGGTGGCAGCTTGTCCCTGGGCGGCATCTTGATATTCGTGGAAAACCAGCAGGCTGCCAGCCCCAAAGGGCCAAGTGCCTACCTGGTACTGACAAATACTTCTTCCCGGGAAAACAAAACTCAGCACCCCACGTTCCTGGTCTCAGTTTGCAGAGCTCCATGGGCACTCTCATAGCAGCCCGAGTTGGCACAGGTGGCAGCTTGTCCCTGGGCGGCATCTTGATATTCGTGGAAATCCAGCGGGTAGCCGGACGCTAAGGGTGGAGGGCCAACCTAGAACTGAGAAAGCCTTCTTCCCAGCTAAACAAAACCCACTATCCGGCGTTCCAGGTCTCAGTTTGCAGAGCTCCATGGGCACTCTCAAAGCAGCCCGAGTTGGCACAGGTGGCAGCTTGTCCCTGGGTGGCATCTTGATATTCGTGGGAATCATGCTGCCAGCCTGCCCCTAAGGAACATGGGCATTTCTGGTACTGACAAAGGCTTCTGCCTGGGAAAACAAAACCCACCACCCCACGGTCCTGGTCTCATTTTGCAGAGCTCCATGTGCACTCTCAAAGCAGCCCGAGTTGGCACAGGTGGCAGCTTGTCCCTGGGCGGCATCTTGATATTCGTGGAAAGCCAGCAGGCTGCCAGCCCCAAAGGGCCAAGTGCCTACCTGGTACTGACAAATACTTCTGCCCGGGAAAACAAAACTCAGCACCCCACGTTCCTGGTCTCAGTTTGCAGAGCTCCATGGGCACTCTCAAAGCAGCCCAAGTTGGCACAGGTGGCAGCTTGTCCCTGGGTGGCATCTTGATATTCGTGGAAATCCAGCATGCAGCATACCCCTAAGGAACATGGACCTACCTGCTACTGACAAAGGCTTCTGCCCGGGGAAACAAACTCACCTGCCCACGTTGCAGGTCTCAGTTTTCAGAGATCCATGGGCGCTCTCAAAGCAGCCCGAGTTGTCACTGGTGGCGGCTTGTCTCTGGGCAGCATCTTGATATTCATGGAAATCTAGAAAGCAGCCTGCCCCTGAGGATCATGGGCCTACCTGGTACTGACAAAGGCTTCTGCCCGGGAAACAAAACTCAGCACCCCACGTTCCTGGTCTCAGTTTGCAGAGCTCCGTGGGCACTCTCATAGCAGCCCAAGTTGGCACAGGTGGCAGCTTGTCCCTGGGTGGCATCTTGATATTCGTGGAAATCCAGCGGGAAGCCGGACTCTAAGGGTGGAGGGCCAACCTAGAACTGAGAAAGTCTTCTTCCCAGCAAA